>NW_026700681.1:0-52596 GCF_030435755.1 Ochotona princeps
TATTTGGCTCACTAACTTCACACACCATCAGGCTTCCAAGCAGCTCTCAAGGAAACTCAGTTTTCACACTCTATGCTTAGTGATATTTGTGTGCCTAGGACTGAAATGAAGCTTGGTGAGCATCCCACACAAACGAATGCTCCACATGCGGGTTTCACATGCCACCAACTCCACATTCACAGGCAACTTCAGCATCACAGCCGTTTTCAGATAGCCCTCAATGCAAAGGCTCTAGACGCAAATATTGGTGTGAGAGCTAATTCAATCAAGGAAACACTGCATGTTGGTGAAGGGCATATTGAAGAAGGATCAGCCGAGTGGTTCTTGTGGGAGAACAACTCCATTTGGCTCACTAACTTCACACACCATCAGGCTTCCAAGCAGCTCTCAAGGAAACTCAGTTTTCACACTCTATGCTTAGTGCTCTTTTTGTGCATTATCTAGGAATGAACCTGGTAGAGCATCCCACACAAACGAATGCTCCACATGCGGGTTTCACATGCCACCAACTCCACATTCACAGGCAACTTCAGCGCCACAGCAGTTTTTAGATAGCAGTCAATGCAAAGGCTGTAGACACAAATATTTGTGTGAGAGCTAATTCAATCAAGGAAACACTGCATGTTGGTGAAGGGCATATTGAAGAAGGATCAGCCGAGTGGTTCTTGTGGGAGAACAACTCCATTTGGCCTACTAACTTCACACACCATCAGGCTTCCAAGCAGCTCTCAAGGAAACTCAGTTTTCACACTCTATGCTTAGTGCCCTTTGAGTGCATTATCTAGGAATGAACCTGGTAGAGCATCCCACACAAACGAATGCTCCACATGCGGGTTTCACATGCCATCAACTCCACGTTCACAGGCAACTTCAGCGCCACAGCCGTTTGCAGATAGCCCTCAATGCAAAGGCTCTAGACGCAAATATTGGTGTGAGAGCTAATTCAATCAAGGAAACACTGCATGTTGGTGAAGGGCATATTGAAGAAGGATCAGCCGAGTGGTTCTTGTGGGAGAACAACTCCATTTGCTCACTAACTTCACACACCATCAGGCTTCCAAGCAGCTCTCAAGGAAACAGTTTTCACACTCTATGCTTAGTGCCCTTTGTATGCCTAGGACTGAAATGAAGCTTGGTGAGCATCCCACACAAACGAATGCTCCACATGCGGGTTTCACATGCCACCAACTCCACATTCACAGGCAACTTCAGCGCCACAGCCGTTTTCAGATAGCCCTCAATGCAAAGGCTCTAGACGCAAATATTGGTGTGAGAGCTAATTCAATCAAGGAAACACTGCATGTTGGTGAAGGGCATATTGAAGAAGGATCAGCCGAGTGGTTCTTGTGGGAGAACAACTCCATTTGGCTCACTAACTTCACACACCATCAGGCTTCCAAGCAGCTCTCAAGGAAACTCAGTTTTCACACTCTATGCTTAGTGCCCTTTGAGTGCATTATCTAGGAATGAACCTGGTAGAGCATCCCCCACAAACGAATGCTCCACATGCGGGTTTCACATGCCACCAACTCCACATTCACAGGCAACTTCAGCGCCACAGCCGTTTGCAGATAGCCCTCAATGCAAAGGCTCTAGACGCAAATATTGGTGTGAGAGCTAATTCAATCAAGGAAACACTGCATGCTGGTGAAGGGCATATTGAAGAAGGATCAGCCGAGTGGTTCTTGTGGGAGAACAACTCCATTTGGCTCACTAACTTCACACACCATCAGGCTTCCAAGCAGCTCTCAAGGAAACTCAGTTTTCACACTCTATGCTTAGTGCCCTTTGAGTGCATTATCTAGGAATGAACCTGGTAGAGCATCCCACACAAACGAATGCTCCACATGCGGGTTTCACATGCCACCAACTCCACATTCACAGGCAACTTCAGCGCCACAGCCGTTTGCAGATAGCCCTCAATGCAAAGGCTCTAGACGCAAATATTTGTGTGAGAGCTAATTCAATCAAGGAAACACTGCATGTTGGTGAAGGGCATATTGAAGAAGGATCAGCCGAGTGGTTCTTGTGGGAGAACAACTCCATTTGGCTCACTAACTTCACACACCATCAGGCTTCCAAGCAGCTCTCAAGGAAACTCAGTTTTCACACTCTATGCTTAGTGATATTTGTGTGCCTAGGACTGAAATGAAGCTTGGTGAGCATCCCACACAAACGAATGCTCCACATGCGGGTTTCACATGCCACCAACTCCACATTCACAGGCAACTTCAGCATCACAGCCGTTTTCAGATAGCCCTCAATGCAAAGGCTCTAGACGCAAATATTGGTGTGAGAGCTAATTCAATCAAGGAAACACTGCATGTTGGTGAAGGGCATATTGAAGAAGGATCAGCCGAGTGGTTCTTGTGGGAGAACAACTCCATTTGGCTCACTAACTTCACACACCATCAGGCTTCCAAGCAGCTCTCAAGGAAACTCAGTTTTCACACTCTATGCTTAGTGCTCTTTTTGTGCATTATCTAGGAATGAACCTGGTAGAGCATCCCACACAAACGAATGCTCCACATGCGGGTTTCACATGCCACCAACTCCACATTCACAGGCAACTTCAGCGCCACAGCAGTTTTTAGATAGCAGTCAATGCAAAGGCTGTAGACACAAATATTTGTGTGAGAGCTAATTCAATCAAGGAAACACTGCATGTTGGTGAAGGGCATATTGAAGAAGGATCAGCCGAGTGGTTCTTGTGGGAGAACAACTCCATTTGGCCTACTAACTTCACACACCATCAGGCTTCCAAGCAGCTCTCAAGGAAACTCAGTTTTCACACTCTATGCTTAGTGCCCTTTGAGTGCATTATCTAGGAATGAACCTGGTAGAGCATCCCACACAAACGAATGCTCCACATGCGGGTTTCACATGCCATCAACTCCACGTTCACAGGCAACTTCAGCGCCACAGCCGTTTGCAGATAGCCCTCAATGCAAAGGCTCTAGACGCAAATATTGGTGTGAGAGCTAATTCAATCAAGGAAACACTGCATGTTGGTGAAGGGCATATTGAAGAAGGATCAGCCGAGTGGTTCTTGTGGGAGAACAACTCCATTTGGCTCACTAACTTCACACACCATCAGGCTTCCAAGCAGCTCTCAAGGAAACAGTTTTCACACTCTATGCTTAGTGCCCTTTGTATGCCTAGGACTGAAATGAAGCTTGGTGAGCATCCCACACAAACGAATGCTCCACATGCGGGTTTCACATGCCACCAACTCCACATTCACAGGCAACTTCAGCGCCACAGCCGTTTTCAGATAGCCCTCAATGCAAAGGCTCTAGACGCAAATATTGGTGTGAGAGCTAATTCAATCAAGGAAACACTGCATGTTGGTGAAGGGCATATTGAAGAAGGATCAGCCGAGTGGTTCTTGTGGGAGAACAACTCCATTTGGCTCACTAACTTCACACACCATCAGGCTTCCAAGCAGCTCTCAAGGAAACTCAGTTTTCACACTCTATGCTTAGTGCCCTTTGAGTGCATTATCTAGGAATGAACCTGGTAGAGCATCCCCCACAAACGAATGCTCCACATGCGGGTTTCACATGCCACCAACTCCACATTCACAGGCAACTTCAGCGCCACAGCCGTTTGCAGATAGCCCTCAATGCAAAGGCTCTAGACGCAAATATTGGTGTGAGAGCTAATTCAATCAAGGAAACACTGCATGCTGGTGAAGGGCATATTGAAGAAGAATCAGCCGAGTGGTTCTTGTGGGAGAACAACTCCATTTGGCTCACTAACTTCACACACCATCAGGCTTCCAAGCAGCTCTCAAGGAAACTCAGTTTTCACACTCTTTGCTTAGTGCCCTTTGAGTGCATTATCTAGGAATGAACCTGGTAGAGCATCCCACACAAACGAATGCTCCACATGCGGGTTTCACATGCCACCAACTCCACATTCACAGGCAACTTCAGCGCCACAGCCGTTTGCAGATAGCCCTCAATGCAAAGGCTCTAGACGCAAATATTGGTGTGAGAGCTAATTCAATCAAGGAAACACTGCAAGTTGGTGAAGGGCATATTGAAGAAGGATCAGCCGAGTGGTTCTTGTCGGAGAACAACTCCATTTGGCTCACTAACTTCACACACCATCAGGCTTCCAAGCAGCTCTCAAGGAAACTCAGTTTTCACACTCTATGCTTAGTGCCCTTTGAGTGCATTATCTAGAAATGAACCTGGTAGAGCATCCCACACAAACGAATGCTGCACATGCGGGTTTCACATGCCACCAACTCCACATTCACAGGCAACTTCAGCGCCACAGCCGTTTTCAGATAGTTCTCAATGCAAAGGCTCTAGACGCAAATATTGGTGTGAGAGCTAATTCAATCAAGGAAACACTGCATGCTGGTGAAGGGCATATTGAAGAAGAATCAGCCGAGTGGTTCTTGTGGGAGAACAACTCCATTTGGCTCACTAACTTCACACACCATCAGGCTTCCAAGCAGCTCTCAAGGAAACTCAGTTTTCACACTCTATGCTTAGTGCCCTTTGAGTGCATTATCTAGGAATGAACCTGTTAGAGCATCCCACACAAACGAATGCTCCACATGCGGGTTTCACATGCCACCAACTCCACATTCACAGGCAACTTCAGCGCCACAGCCGTTTTTAGATAGCCCTCAATGCAAAGGCTATAGACACAAATATTGGTGTGAGAGCTAATTCAATCAAGGAAACACTGCATGTTGGTGAAGGGCATATTGAAGAAGGATCAGCCGAGTGGTTCTTGTGGGAGAACAACTCCATTTGGCTCACTAACTTCACACACCATCAGGCTTCCAAGCAGCTCTCAAGGAAACTCAGTTTTCACACTCTATGCTTAGTGCCCTTTGCATGGCTAGCACTGAAATGAACCTGGTAGAGCATCCCACACAAACGAATGCTCCACATGCGGGTTTCACATGCCACCAACTCCACATTCACAGGCAACTTCAGCGCCACAGCCGTTTTCAGATAGCCCTCAATGCAAAGGCTCTAGACGCAAATATTGGTGTGAGAGCTAATTCAATCAAGGAAACACTGCATGTTGGTGAAGGGCATATTGAAGAAGGATCAGCCGAGTGGTTCTTGTGGGAGAACAACTCCATTTGGCTCACTAACTTCACACACCATCAGGCTTCCAAGCAGCTCTCAAGGAAACTCAGTTTTCACACTCTATGCTTAGTGCCCTTTGAGTGCATTATCTAGGAATGAACCTGGTAGAGCATCCCACACAAACGAATGCTCCACATGCGGGTTTCACATGCCACCAACTCCACATTCACAGGCAACTTCAGCGCCACAGCCGTTTTCAGATAGCCCTCAATGCAAAGGCTCTAGACACAAATATTGGTGTGAGAGCTAATTCAATCAAGGAAACACTGCATGTTGGTGAAGGGCATATTGAAGAAGGATCAGCTGAGTGGTTCTTGTGGGAGAACAACTCCATTTGGCTCACTAACTTCACACACCATCAGGCTTCCAAGCAGCTCTCAAGGAAACTCAGTTTTCACACTCTATGCTTAGTGCCCTTTGAGTGCATTATCTAGGAATGAACCTGGTAGAGCATCCCACACAAACGAATGCTCCACATGCGGGTTTCACATGCCACCAACTCCACATTCACAGGCAACTTCAGCGCCACAGCCGTTTGCAGATAGCCCTCAATGCAAAGGCTCTAGACGCAAATATTGGTGTGAGAGCTAATTCAATCAAGGAAACACTACATGTTGGTGAAGGGCATATTGAAAAGGATCAGCCGAGTGGTTGTTGTGGGAGAACAACTCCATTTGGCTCACTAACTTCACACACCATCAGGCTTCCAAGCAGCTCTCAAGGAAACTCAGTTTTCACACTCTATGCTTAGTGCCCTTTGAGTGCCAAGGACTGAAGTGAACCTGGTAGAGCATCCGACACAAACGTATGCTCCACATGCGTTTTTCACATGCCACCAACTCCACATTCACAGGCAACTTCAGCGCCACAGCCGTTTTCAGATAGCCCTCAATGGAAAGGCTCTAGACGCAAATATTGGTGTGAGAGCTAATTCAATCAAGGAAACACTGCATGTTGGTGAAGGGCATATTGAAGAAGGATCAGCCGAGTGGTTCTTGTGGGAGAACAACTCCATTTGGCTCACTAACTTCACACACCATCAGGCTTCCAAGCAGATCTCAAGGAAACTCAGTTTTCACACTCTATGCTTAGTGCCCTTTGAGTGCATTATCTAGGAATGAACCTGGTAGAGCATCCCACACAAACGAATGCTCCACATGCGGGTTTCACATGCCACCAACTCCACATTCACAGGCAACTTCAAGGCCACAGCCGGTTTCAGATAGCTCTCAATGCAAAGGCTCTAGACGCAAATATTGGTGTGAGAGCTAATTCAATCAAGGAAACACTGCATGTTGCTGAAGGGCATATTGATGAAGGATCAGCCGAGTGGTTCTTGTGGGAGAACAACTCCATTTGGCTCACTAACTTCACACACCATCAGGCTTCCAAGCAGCTCTCAAGGAAACTCAGTTTTCACACTCTATGCTTAGTGCCCTTTAAGTGCATTATCTAGGAATGAACCTGGTAGAGCATCCCACACAAACGAATGCTCCACATGCGGGTTTCACATGCCAGCAACTGCACATTCACAGGCAACTTCAGCGCCACAGCCGTTTTCAGATAGCCCTCAATGCAAAGGCTCTAGACGCAAATATTGGTGTGAGAGCTAATTCAATCAAGGGAACACTGCATGTTGGTGAAGGGCATGTTGAAGAAGGTTCAGCTGAGTGGATCTTGTGGGAGAACAACTCCATTTGGCTCACTAACTTCACACACCATCAGGCTTCCAAGCAGCTCTCAAGGAAACTCAGTTTTCACACTCTATGCTTAGTGCCCTTTGAGTGCATTATCTAGGAATGAACCTGGTAGAGCATCCCACACAAACGAATGCTCCACATGCGGGTTTCACATGCCACCAACTCCACATTCTCAGGCAACTTCAGCGCCACAGCCGTTTTCAGATAGCCCTCAATGCAAAGGCTCTAGACGCAAATATTGGTGTGAGAGCTAATTCAATCAAGGAAACACTGCATGTTGGTGAAGGGCATATTGAAGAAGGATCAGCCGAGTGGTTCTTGTGGGAGAACAACTCCATTTGGCTCACTAACTTCACCACCATCAGGCTTCCAAGCAGCTCTCAAGGAAACTCAGTTTTCACACTCTATGCTTAGTGCCCTTTGTATGCCTAGGACTGAAATGAAGCTTGGTGAGCATCCCACACAAACGAATGCTCCACATGTGGGTTTCACATGCCACCAACTCCACATTCACAGGCAACTTCAAGGCCACAGCCGTTTGCAGATAGCTCTCAATGCAAAGGCTCTAGACGCAAATATTGGTGTGAGAGCTAATTCAATCAAGGAAACACTGCATGTTGGTGAAGGGCATATTGAAGAAGGATCAGCCGAGTGGTTCTTGTGGGAGAACAACTCCATTTGGCTCACTAAATTCACACACCATCAGGCTTCCAAGCAGCTCTCAAGGAAACTCAGTTTTCACACTCTATGCTTAGTGCCCTTTGAGTGCATTATCTAGGAATGAACCTGGTAGAGCATCCCACACAAACGAATGCTCCACATGCGGGTTTCACATGCCACCAACTCCACATTCTCAGGCAACTTCAGCGCCACAGCCGTTTTCAGATAGCCCTCAATGCAAAGGCTCTAGACGCAAATATTGGTGTGAGAGCTAATTCAATCAAGGAAACACTGCATGTTGGTGAAGGGCATATTGAAGAAGGATCAGCCGAGTGGTTCTTGTGGGAGAACAACTCCATTTGGCTCACTAACTTCACCACCGTCAGGCTTCCAAGCAGCTCTCAAGGAAACTCAGTTTTCACACTCTATGCTTAGTGCCCTTTGTATGCCTAGGACTGAAATGCAGCTTGGTGAGCATCCCACACAAACGAATGCTTCACATGTGGGTTTCACATGCCACCAACTCCACATTCACAGGCAACTTCAGCGCCACAGCCGTTTTCAGATAGTTCTCAATGCAAAGGCTCTAGACACAAATATTGGTGTGAGAGCTAATTCAATCAAGGAAACACTGCATGTTGGTGAAGGGCATATTGAAGAAGGATCAGCCGAGTGGTTCTTGTGGGAGAACAACTCCATTTGGCTCACTAACTTCACACACCATCAGGCTTCCAAGCAGCTCTCAAGGAAACTCAGTTTTCACACTCTATGCTTAGTGCCCTTTGAGTGCATTATCTAGGAATGAACCTGGTAGAGCATCCCACACAAACGAATGCTCCACATGCGGGTTTCACATGCCACCAACTCCACATTCACAGGCAACTTCAGCGCCACAGCCGTTTTTAGATAGCCCTCAATGCAAAGGCTATAGACACAAATATTGGTGTGAGAGCTAATTCAATCAAGGAAACACTGCATGTTGGTGAAGGGCATATTGAAGAAGGATCAGCCGAGTGGTTCTTGTGGGAGAACAACTCCATTTGGCTCACTAACTTCACACACCATCAGGCTTCCAAGCAGCTCTCAAGGAAACTCAGTTTTCACACTCTATGCTTAGTGCCCTTTGCATGGCTAGCACTGAAATGAACCTGGTAGAGCATCCCACACAAACGAATGCTCCACATGCGGGTTTCACATGCCACCAACTCCACATTCACAGGCAACTTCAGCGCCACAGCCGTTTTCAGATAGCCCTCAATGCAAAGGCTCTAGACACAAATATTGGTGTGAGAGCTAATTCAATCAAGGAAACACTGCATGTTGGTGAAGGGCATATTGAAGAAGGATCAGCTGAGTGGTTCTTGTGGGAGAACAACTCCATTTGGCTCACTAACTTCACACACCATCAGGCTTCCAAGCAGCTCTCAAGGAAACTCAGTTTTCACACTCTATGCTTAGTGCCCTTTGAGTGCATTATCTAGGAATGAACCTGGTAGAGCATCCCACACAAACGAATGCTCCACATGCGGGTTTCACATGCCACCAACTCCACATTCACAGGCAACTTCAGCGCCACAGCCGTTTGCAGATAGCCCTCAATGCAAAGGCTCTAGACGCAAATATTGGTGTGAGAGCTAATTCAATCAAGGAAACACTACATGTTGGTGAAGGGCATATTGAAGAAGGATCAGCAAAGTGGATTCTGTGGGAGAACAACTCCATTTGGCTCACTAACTTCACACACCATCAGGCTTCCAAGCAGCTCTCAAGGAAACTCAGTTTTCACACTCTATGCTTAGTGCCCTTTGAGTGCCAAGGACTGAAGTGAACCTGGTAGAGCATCCGACACAAACGTATGCTCCACATGCGTTTTTCACATGCCACCAACTCCACATTCACAGGCAACTTCAGCGCCACAGCCGTTTTCAGATAGCCCTCAATGGAAAGGCTCTAGACGCAAATATTGGTGTGAGAGCTAATTCAATCAAGGAAACACTGCATGTTGGTGAAGGGCATATTGAAGAAGGATCAGCCGAGTGGTTCTTGTGGGAGAACAACTCCATTTGGCTCACTAACTTCACACACCATCAGGCTTCCAAGCAGCTCTCAAGGAAACTCAGTTTTCACACTCTATGCTTAGTGCCCTTTGAGTGCATTATCTAGGAATGAACCTGGTAGAGCATCCCACACAAACGAATGCTCCACATGCGGGTTTCACATGCCACCAACTCCACATTCACAGGCAACTTCAAGGCCACAGCCGGTTTCAGATAGCTCTCAATGCAAAGGCTCTAGACGCAAATATTGGTGTGAGAGCTAATTCAATCAAGGAAACACTGCATGTTGCTGAAGGGCATATTGATGAAGGATCAGCCGAGTGGTTCTTGTGGGAGAACAACTCCATTTGGCTCACTAACTTCACACACCATCAGGCTTCCAAGCAGCTCTCAAGGAAACTCAGTTTTCACACTCTATGCTTAGTGCCCTTTAAGTGCATTATCTAGGAATGAACCTGGTAGAGCATCCCACACAAACGAATGCTCCACATGCGGGTTTCACATGCCAGCAACTGCACATTCACAGGCAACTTCAGCGCCACAGCCGTTTTCAGATAGCCCTCAATGCAAAGGCTCTAGACGCAAATATTGGTGTGAGAGCTAATTCAATCAAGGGAACACTGCATGTTGGTGAAGGGCATGTTGAAGAAGGTTCAGCCGAGTGGATCTTGTGGGAGAACAACTCCATTTGGCTCACTAACTTCACACACCATCAGGCTTCCAAGCAGCTCTCAAGGAAACTCAGTTTTCACACTCTATGCTTAGTGCCCTTTGAGTGCATTATCTAGGAATGAACCTGGTAGAGCATCCCACACAAACGAATGCTCCACATGCGGGTTTCACATGCCACCAACTCCACATTCTCAGGCAACTTCAGCGCCACAGCCGTTTTCAGATAGCCCTCAATGCAAAGGCTCTAGACGCAAATATTGGTGTGAGAGCTAATTCAATCAAGGAAACACTGCATGTTGGTGAAGGGCATATTGAAGAAGGATCAGCCGAGTGGTTCTTGTGGGAGAACAACTCCATTTGGCTCACTAACTTCACCACCATCAGGCTTCCAAGCAGCTCTCAAGGAAACTCAGTTTTCACACTCTATGCTTAGTGCCCTTTGTATGCCTAGGACTGAAATGAAGCTTGGTGAGCATCCCACACAAACGAATGCTCCACATGTGGGTTTCACATGCCACCAACTCCACATTCACAGGCAACTTCAAGGCCACAGCCGTTTGCAGATAGCTCTCAATGCAAAGGCTCTAGACGCAAATATTGGTGTGAGAGCTAATTCAATCAAGGAAACACTGCATGTTGCTGAAGGGCATATTGATGAAGGATCAGCCGAGTGGTTCTTGTGGGAGAACAACTCCATTTGGCTCACTAAATTCACACACCATCAGGCTTCCAAGCAGCTCTCAAGGAAACTCAGTTTTCACACTCTATGCTTAGTGTCCTTTGAGTGCATTATCTAGGAATGAACCTGGTAGAGCATCCCACACAAACGAATGCTCCACATGCGGGTTTCACATGCCACCAACTCCACATTCACAGGCAACTTCAGCGCCACAGCCTTTTTCAGATAGCCCTCAATGCAAAGGCTCTAGACGCAAATATTGCTGTGAGAGCTAATTCAATCAAGGGAACACTGCATGTTGGTGAAGGGCATGTTGAAGAAGGTTCAGCCGAGTGGATCTTGTGGGAGAACAACTCCATTTGGCTCACTAACTTCACACACCATCAGGCTTCCAAGCAGCTCTCAAGGAAACTCAGTTTTCACACTCTATGCTTAGTGCCCTTTGAGTGCATTATCTAGGAATGAACCTGGTAGAGCATCCCACACAAACGAATGCTCCACATGCGGGTTTCACATGCCACCAACTCCACATTCTCAGGCAACTTCAGCGCCACAGCCGTTTTCAGATAGCCCTCAATGCAAAGGCTCTAGACGCAAATATTGGTGTGAGAGCTAATTCAATCAAGGAAACACTGCATGTTGGTGAAGGGCATATTGAAGAAGGATCAGCCGAGTGGTTCTTGTGGGAGAACAACTCCATTTGGCTCACTAACTTCACCACCGTCAGGCTTCCAAGCAGCTCTCAAGGAAACTCAGTTTTCACACTCTATGCTTAGTGCCCTTTGTATGCCTAGGACTGAAATGCAGCTTGGTGAGCATCCCACACAAACGAATGCTTCACATGTGGGTTTCACATGCCACCAACTCCACATTCACAGGCAACTTCAGCGCCACAGCCGTTTTCAGATAGTTCTCAATGCAAAGGCTCTAGACACAAATATTGGTGTGAGAGCTAATTCAATCAAGGAAACACTGCATGTTGGTGAAGGGCATATTGAAGAAGGATCAGCCGAGTGGTTCTTGTGGGAGAACAACTCCATTTGGCTCACTAACTTCACACACCATCAGGCTTCCAAGCAGCTCTCAAGGAAACTCAGTTTTCACACTCTATGCTTAGTGCCCTTTGAGTGCATTATCTAGGAATGAACCTGGTAGAGCATCCCACACAAACGAATGCTCCACATGTGGGTTTCACATGCCACCAACTCCACATTCACAGGCAACTTCAGCGCCACAGCCGTTTTCAGATAGCCCTCAATGCATAGGCTCTAGACGCAAATATTGGTGTGAGAGCTAATTCAATCAAGGAAACACTGCATGTTGGTGAAGCGCATATTGAAGAAGGATCAGTCGAGTGGTTCTTGTGGGAGAACAACTCCATTTGGCTCACTAACTTCACATACCATCAGGCTTCCAAGAAGCTCTCAAGGAAACTCAGTTTTCACACTCTATGCTTAGTGCCCTTTGAGTGCATTATCTAGGAATGAACCTGGTAGAGCATCCCACACAAACGAATGCTCCACATGCGGGTTTCACATGCCACCAACTCCACATTCACAGGCAACTTCAGCGCCACAGCCGTTTTCAGGTAGCCCTCAATGCAAAGGCTCTAGAGGCAAATATTGGTGTGAGAGCTAATTCAATCAAGGAAACACTGCATGTTGGTGAAGCGCATATTGAAGAAGGATCAGTCGAGTGGTTCTTGTGGGAGAACAACACCATTTGGCTCACTAACTTCACATACCATCAGGCTTCCAAGCAGCTCTCAAGGAAACTCAGTTTTCACAGTCTATGCTTAGTGCCCTTTGAGTGCATTATCTAGGAATGAACCTGGTAGAGCATCCCCCACAAACGAATGCTCCACATGCGGGTTTCACATGCCACCAACTCCACATTCACGGGCAACTTCAGCGCCACAGCCGTTTTCAGATAGCCCTCAATGCAAAGGCTCTAGACGCAAATATTGGTGTGAGAGCTAATTCAATCAAGGAAACACTGCATGTTGCTGAAGGGCATATTGAAGAAGGATCAGCAAAGTGGATTCTGTGGGAGAACAACTCCATTTGGCTCACTAACTTCACACACCATCAGGCTTCCAAGCAGCTCTCAAGGAAACTCAGTTTTCACACTCTATGCTTAGTGCCCTTTGAGTGCATTATCTAGGAATGAACCTGGTAGAGCATCCCACACAAACGAATGCTCCACATGCGGGTTTCACATGCCACCAACTCCACATTCACAGGCAACTTCAGCGCCACAGCCATTTTCAAATAGCCCTCAATGCAAAGGCTCTAGACGCAAATATTGGTGTGAGAGCTAATTCATTAAGGGAACACTGCACGTTGGTGAAGGGCATATTGAAGAAGGATCAGCCGAGTGGTTCTTGTGGGAGAACAACTCCATTTGGCTCACTAACTTCACACACCATCAGGCTTCCAAGCAGCTCTCAAGGAAACTCAGTTTTCACACTCTATGCTTAGTGCCCTTTGAGTGCATTATCTAGGAATGGACCTGGTAGAGCATCCCACACAAACGAATGCTCCACATGTGGGTTTCACATGCCACCAACTCCACATTCACAGGCAACTTCAGCGCCACAGCCGTTTTCAGATAGCCCTCAATGCAAAGGCTCTAGACGCAAATATTGGTGTGAGAGCTAATTCAATCAAGGAAACACTGCATGTTGGTGAAGCGCATATTGAAGAAGGATCAGTCGAGTGGTTCTTGTGGGAGAACAACTCCATTTGGCTCACTAACTTCACATACCATCAGGCTTCCAAGCAGCTCTCAAGGAAACTCAGTTTTCACACTCTATGCTTAGTGCCCTTTGAGTGCATTATCTAGGAATGAACCTGGTAGAGCATCCCACACAAACGAATGCTCCACATGCGGGTTTCACATGCCACCAACTCCACATTCACAGGCAACTTCAGCGCCACAGCCATTTTCAGATAGCCCTCAATGCAAAGGCTCTAGACGCAAATATTGGTGTGAGAGCTAATTCAATCAAGGAAACACTGCATGTTGGTGAAGCGCATATTGAAGAAGGATCAGTCGAGTGGTTCTTGTGGGAGAACAACACCATTTGGCTCACTAACTTCACATACCATCAGGCTTCCAAGCAGCTCTCAAGGAAACTCAGTTTTCACAGTCTATGCTTAGTGCCCTTTGAGTGCATTATCTAGGAATGAACCTGGTAGAGCATCCCCCACAAACGAATGCTCCACATGCGGGTTTCACATGCCACCAACTCCACATTCACGGCAACTTCAGCGCCACAGCCGTTTTCAGATAGCCCTCAATGCAAAGGCTCTAGACGCAAATATTGGTGTGAGAGCTAATTCAATCAAGGAAACACTGCATGTTGCTGAAGGGCATATTGAAGAAGGATCAGCAAAGTGGATTCTGTGGGAGAACAACTCCATTTGGCTCACTAACTTCACACACCATCAGGCTTCCAAGCAGCTCTCAAGGAAACTCAGTTTTCACACTCTATGCTTAGTGCCCTTTGAGTGCATTATCTAGGAATGAACCTGGTAGAGCATCCCACACAAACGAATGCTCCACATGCGGGTTTCACATGCCACCAACTCCACATTCACAGGCAACTTCAGCGCCACAGCCATTTTCAAATAGACCTCAATGCAAAGGCTCTAGACGCAAATATTGGTGTGAGAGCTAATTCATTAAGGGAACACTGCACGTTGGTGAAGGGCATATTGAAGAAGGATCAGCCGAGTGGTTCTTGTGGGAGAACAACTCCATTTGGCCTAATAACTTCACACACCATCAGGCTTCCAAGCAGCTCTCAAGGAAACTCAGTTTTCACACTCTATGCTTAGTGCCCTTTGAGTGCATTATCTAGGAATGAACCTGGTAGAGCATCCCACACAAACGAATGCTCCACATGCGGGTTTCACATGCCATCAACTCCACGTTCACAGGCAACTTCAGCGCCACAGCCGTTGCAGATAGCCCTCAATGCAAAGGCTCTAGACGCAAATATTGGTGTGAGAGCTAATTCAATCAAGGAAACACTGCATGTTGGTGAAGGGCATATTGAAGAAGGATCAGCCGAGTGGTTCTTGTGGGAGAACAACTCCATTTGGCTCACTAACTTCACACACCATCAGGCTTCCAAGCAGCTCTCAAGGAAACTCAGTTTTCACACTCTATGCTTAGTGCCCTTTGTATGCCTAGGACTGAAATGAAGCTTGGTGAGCATCCCACACAAACGAAGGCTCCACATGAGGGTTTCACATGCCACCAACTCCACATTCACAGGCAACTTCAGCGCCACAGCAGTTTTTAGATAGCAGTCAATGCAAAGGCTGTAGACACAAATATTTGTGTGAGAGCTAATTCAATCAAGGAAACACTGCATGTTGGTGAAGGGCATATTGAAGAAGGATCAGCCGAGTGGTTCTTGTGGGAGAACAACTCCATTTGGCTCACTAACTTCACACACCATCAGGCTTCCAAGCAGCTCTCAAGGAAACTCAGTTTTCACACTCTATGCTTAGTGCCCTTTGCATGGCTAGCACTGAAATGAACCTGGTAGAGCATCCCACACAAACGAATGCTCCACATGCGGGTTTCACATGCCACCAACTCCACATTCACAGGCAACTTCAGCGCCACAGCCGTTTGCAGATAGCCCTCAATGCAAAGGCTCTAGACGCAAATATTGGTGTGAGAGCTAATTCAATCAAGGAAACACTGCATGCTGGTGAAGGGCATATTGAAGAAGAATCAGCCGAGTGGTTCTTGTGGGAGAACAACTCCATTTGGCTCACTAACTTCACACACCATCAGGCTTCCAAGCAGCTCTCAAGGAAACTCAGTTTCACACTCTATGCTTAGTGCCCTTTGAGTGCATTATCTAGGAATGAACCTGGTAGAGCATCCCACACAAACGAATGCTCCACATGCGGGTTTCACATGCCACCAACTCCACATTCACAGGCAACTTCAGCGCCACAGCCGTTTTTAGATAGCCCTCAATGCAAAGGCTATAGACACAAATATTGGTGTGAGAGCTAATTCAATCAAGGAAACACTGCATGTTGGTGAAGGGCATATTGAAGAAGGATCAGCCGAGTGGTTCTTGTGGGAGAACAACTCCATTTGGCTCACTAACTTCACACACCATCAGGCTTCCAAGCAGCTCTCAAGGAAACTCAGTTTTCACACTCTATGCTTAGTGCCCTTTGCATGGCTAGCACTGAAATGAACCTGGTAGAGCATCCCACACAAACGAATGCTCCACATGCGGGTTTCACATGCCACCAACTCCACATTCACAGGCAACTTCAGCGCCACAGCCGTTTTCAGATAGCCCTCAATGCAAAGGCTCTAGACGCAAATATTGGTGTGAGAGCTAATTCAATCAAGGAAACACTGCATGTTGGTGAAGGGCATATTGAAGAAGGATCAGCCGAGTGGTTCTTGTGGGAGAACAACTCCATTTGGCTCACTAACTTCACACACCATCAGGCTTCCAAGCAGCTCTCAAGGAAACTCAGTTTTCACACTCTATGCTTAGTGCCCTTTGAGTGCATTATCTAGGAATGAACCTGGTAGAGCATCCCACACAAACGAATGCTCCACATGCGGGTTTCACATGCCACCAACTCCACATTCACAGGCAACTTCAGCGCCACAGCCGTTTTCAGATAGCCCTCAATGCAAAGGCTCTAGACACAAATATTGGTGTGAGAGCTAATTCAATCAAGGAAACACTGCATGTTGGTGAAGGGCATATTGAAGAAGGATCAGCTGAGTGGTTCTTGTGGGAGAACAACTCCATTTGGCTCACTAACTTCACACACCATCAGGCTTCCAAGCAGCTCTCAAGGAAACTCAGTTTTCACACTCTATGCTTAGTGCCCTTTGAGTGCATTATCTAGGAATGAACCTGGTAGAGCATCCCACACAAACGAATGCTCCACATGCGGGTTTCACATGCCACCAACTCCACATTCACAGGCAACTTCAGCGCCACAGCCGTTTGCAGATAGCCCTCAATGCAAAGGCTCTAGACGCAAATATTGGTGTGAGAGCTAATTCAATCAAGGAAACACTGCATGTTGGTGAAGGGCATATTGAAAAGGATCAGCCGAGTGGTTGTTGTGGGAGAACAACTCCATTTGGCTCACTAACTTCACACACCATCAGGCTTCCAAGCAGCTCTCAAGGAAACTCAGTTTTCACACTCTATGCTTAGTGCCCTTTGAGTGCCAAGGACTGAAGTGAACCTGGTAGAGCATCCCACACAAACGTATGCTCCACATGCGTTTTTCACATGCCACCAACTCCACATTCACAGGCAACTTCAGCGCCACAGCCGTTTTCAGATAGCCCTCAATGCAAAGGCTCTAGACGCAAATATTGGTGTGAGAGCTAATTCAATCAAGGAAACACTGCATGTTGGTGAAGGGCATATTGAAAAGGATCAGCCGAGTGGTTCTTGTGGGAGAACAACTCCATTTGGCTCACTAACTTCACACACCATCAGGCTTCCAAGCAGATCTCAAGGAAACTCAGTTTTCACACTCTATGCTTAGTGCCCTTTGCATAGCTAGCACTGAAATGAACCTGGTAGAGCATCCCACACAAACGAATGCTCCACATGCGGGTTTCACATGCCACCAACTCCACATTCACAGGCAACTTCAAGGCCACAGCCGGTTTCAGATAGCTCTCAATGCAAAGGCTCTAGACGCAAATATTGGTGTGAGAGCTAATTCAATCAAGGAAACACTGCATGTTGCTGAAGGGCATATTGATGAAGGATCAGCCGAGTGGTTCTTGTGGGAGAACAACTCCATTTGGCTCACTAACTTCACACACCATCAGGCTTCCAAGCAGCTCTCAAGGAAACTCAGTTTTCACACTCTATGCTTAGTGCCCTTTGAGTGCATTATCTAGGAATGAACCTGGTAGAGCATCCCACACAAACGAATGCTCCACATGCGGGTTTCACATGCCACCAACTCCACATTCACAGGCAACTTCAGCGCCACAGCCGTTTTCAGATAGCCCTCAATGCAAAGGCTCTAGACGCAAATATTGCTGTGAGAGCTAATTCAATCAAGGAAACACTGCATGTTGGTGAAGGGCATGTTGAAGAAGGTTCAGCCGAGTGGATCTTGTGGGAGAACAACTCCATTTGGCTCACTAACTTCACACACCATCAGGCTTCCAAGCAGCTCTCAAGGAAACTCAGTTTTCACACTCTATGTTTAGTGCCCTTTGAGTGCATTATCTAGGAATGAACCTGGTAGAGCATCCCACACAAACGAATGCTCCACATGCGGGTTTCACATGCCACCAACTCCACATTCACAGGCAACTTCAGCGCCACAGCCGTTTTCAGATAGCCCTCAATGCAAAGGCTCTAGACGCAAATATTGGTGTGAGAGCTAATTCAATCAAGGAAACACTGCATGTTGGTGAAGGGCATATTGAAGAAGGATCAGCCGAGTGGTTCTTGTGGGAGAACAACTCCATTTGGCTCACTAACTTCACCACCATCAGGCTTCCAAGCAGCTCTCAAGGAAACTCAGTTTTCACACTCTATGCTTAGTGCCCTTTGTATGCCTAGGACTGAAATGAAGCTTGGTGAGCATCCCACACAAACGAATGCTCCATTGTGGGTTTCACATGCCACCAACTCCACATTCACAGGCAACTTCAAGGCCACAGCCGTTTGCAGATAGCTCTCAATGCAAAGGCTCTAGACGCAAATATTGGTGTGAGAGCTAATTCAATCAAGGAAACACTGCATGTTGCTGAAGGGCAAATTGATGAAGGATCAGCCGAGTGGTTCTTGTGGGAGAACAACTCCATTTGGCTCACTAAATTCACACACCATCAGGCTTCCAAGCAGCTCTCAAGGAAACTCAGTTTTCACACTCTATGCTTAGTGCCCTTTGAGTGCATTATCTAGGAATGAACCTGGTAGAGCATCCCACACAAACGAATGCTCCACATGCGGGTTTCACATGCCACCAACTCCACATTCACAGGCAACTTCAGCGCCACAGCCGTTTTCAGATAGCCCTCAATGCACAGGCTCTAGACGCAAATATTGCTGTGAGAGCTAATTCAATCAAGGGAACACTGCATGTTGGTGAAGGGCATGTTGAAGAAGGTTCAGCCGAGTGGAACTTGTGGGAGAACAACTCCATTTGGCTCACTAACTTCACACACCATCAGGCTTCCAAGCAGCTCTCAAGGAAACTCAGTTTTCACACTCTATGCTTAGTGCCCTTTGAGTGCATTATCTAGGAATGAACCTGGTAGAGCATCCCACACAAACGAATGCTCCACATGCGGGTTTCACATGCCACCAACTCCACATTCTCAGGCAACTTCAGCGCCACAGCCGTTTTCAGATAGCCCTCAATGCAAAGGCTCTAGACGCAAATATTGGTGTGAGAGCTAATTCAATCAAGGAAACACTGCATGTTGGTGAAGGGCATATTGAAGAAGGATCAGCCGAGTGGTTCTTGTGGGAGAACAACTCCATTTGGCTCACTAACTTCACCACCATCAGGCTTCCAAGCAGCTCTCAAGGAAACTCAGTTTTCACACTCTATGCTTAGTGCCCTTTGTATGCCTAGGACTGAAATGAAGCTTGGTGAGCATCCCACACAAACGAATGCTCCACATGTGGGTTTCACATGCCACCGACTCCACATTCACAGGCAACTTCAGCGCCACAGCCGTTTTCAGATAGTTCTCAATGCAAAGGCTCTAGACGCAAATATTGGTGTGAGAGCTAATTCAATCAAGGAAACACTGCATGTTGGTGAAGCGCATATTGAAGAAGGATCAGCCGAGTGGTTCTTGTGGGAGAACAACTCCATTTGGCTCACTAACTTCACACACCATCAGGCTTCCAAGCAGCTCTCAAGGAAACTCAGTTTTCACACTCTATGCTTAGTGCCCTTTGAGTGCATTATCTAGGAATGAACCTGGTAGAGCATCCCACACAAATGAATGCTCCACATGTGGGTTTCACATGCCACCAACTCCACATTCACAGGCAACTTCAGCGCCACAGCCGTTTTCAGATAGCCCTCAATGCAAAGGCTCTAGATGCAAATATTGGTGTGAGAGCTAATTCAATCAAGGAAACACTGCATGTTGGTGAAGCGCATATTGAAGAGGGATCAGTCGAGTGGTTCTTGTGGGAGAACAACTCCATTTGGCTCACTAACTTCACATACCATCAGGCTTCCAAGCAGCTCTCAAGGAAACTCAGTTTTCACACTCTATGCTTAGTGCCCTTTGAGTGCATTATCTAGGAATGAACCTGGTAGAGCATCCCACACAAACGAAGGCTCCACATGCGTGTTTCACATGCCACCAACTCCACATTCACAGGCAACTTCAGCGCCACAGCCGTTTTCAGATAGTTCTCAATGCAAAGGCTCTAGACACAAATATTGGTGTGAGAGCTAATTCAATCAAGGGAACACTGCATGTTGCTGAAGGGCATATTGAAGAAGGATCAGCCGAGTGGTTCTTGTGGGAGAACAACTCCATTTGGCTCACTAACTTCACACACCATCAGGCTTCCAAGCAGCTCTCAAGGAAACTCAGTTTTCACACTCTATGCTTAGTGCCCTTTGAGTGCATTATCTAGGAATGAACCTGGTAGAGCATCCCACACAAACGAATGCTCCACATGTGGGTTTCACATGCCACCAACTCCACATTCACAGGCAACTTCAGCGCCACAGCCGTTTTCAGATAGCCCTCAATGCAAAGGCTCTAGAGGCAAATATTGGTGTGAGAGCTAATTCAATCAAGGAAACACTGCATGTTGGTGAAGGGCATATTGAAGAAGGATCAGCCGAGTGGTTCTTGTGGGAGAACAACTCCATTAGGCTCACTAACTTCACACACCATCAGGCTTCCAAGCAGCTCTCAAGGAAACTCAGTTTTCACACTCTATGCTTAGTGCCCTTTGAGTGCATTATCTAGGAATGAACCTGGTAGAGCATCCCACACAAACGAAGGCTCCACATGCGGGTTTCACATGCCACCAACTCCACATTCACAGGCAACTTCAGCGCCACAGCCGTTTTCAGATAGCCCTCAATGCAAAGGCTCTAGAGGCAAATATTGGTGTGAGAGCTAATTCAATCAAGGAAACACTGCATGTTTGTGAAGCGCATATTGAAGAAGGATCAGCCGAGTGGTTCTTGTGGGAGAACAACACCATTTGGCTCACTAACTTCACATACCATCAGGCTTCCAAGCAGCTCTCAAGGAAACTCAGTTTTCACACTCTATGCTTAGTGCCCTTTGAGTGCATTATCTAGGAATGAACCTGGTAGAGCATCCCCCACAAACGAATGCTCCACATGCGGGTTTCACATGCCACCAACTCCACATTCACGGGCAACTTCAGCGCCACAGCCGTTTTCAGATAGCCCTCAATGCAAAGGCTCTAGACGCAAATATTGGTGTGAGAGCTAATTCAATCAAGGAAACACTGCATGTTGGTGAAGGGCATATTGAAGAAGGATCAGCAAAGTGGATTCTGTGGGAGAACAACTCCATTTGGCTCACTAACTTCACACACCATCAGGCTTCCAAGCAGCTCTCAAGGAAACTCAGTTTTCACACTCTATGCTTAGTGCCCTTTGAGTGCATTATCTAGGAATGAACCTGGTAGAGCATCCCACACAAACGAATGCTCCACATGCGGGTTTCACATGCCACCAACTCCACATTCACAGGCAACTTCAGCGCCACAGCCATTTTCAAATAGCCCTCAATGCAAAGGCTCTAGACGCAAATATTGGTGTGAGAGCTAATTCATTAAGGGAACACTGCACGTTGGTGAAGGGCATATTGAAGAAGGATCAGCCGAGTGGTTCTTGTGGGAGAACAACTCCATTTGGCTCACTAACTTCACACACCATCAGGCTTCCAAGCAGCTCTCAAGGAAACTCAGTTTTCACACTCTATGCTTAGTGCCCTTTGAGTGCATTATCTAGGAATGAACCTGGTAGAGCATCCCACACAAACGAAGGCTCCACATGAGGGTTTCACATGCCACCGACTCCACATTCACAGGCAACTTCAGTGCCACAGCCGTTTTCAGATAGCCCTCAATGCAAAGGCTCTAGACGCAAATATTGGTGTGAGAGCTAATTCAATCAAGGAAACACTGCATGTTGGTGAAGGGTATATTGAAGAAGGATCAGCCGAGTGGTTCTTGTGGGAGAACAACTCCATTTGGCTCACTAACTTCACACACCATCAGGCTTCCAAGCAGCTCTCAAGAAAATTCAATTTTCACACCCTATGCTTAGTGCCCTTTGTGTGCCTAGGACTGAAATGAAACTTGGCGAGGATCCCACACAAACGAATGCTCCACATGCGGGTTTCACATGCCACCAACTCCACATTCACAGGCACCTTCAGCGCCACAGCTGTTTTCAATAGCCCTCAATGCAAAGGCTCTAGACGCAAATATTGGTGTGAGAGCTAATTCAATCAAGGGAACACTGCATGTTGGTGAAGGGCATATTGAAGAAGGATCAGCCGAGTGGTTCTTGTGGGAGAACAACTCCATTTGGCTCACTAACTTCACACACCATCAGGCTTCCAAGCAGCTCTCAAGGAAACTCAGTTTTCACACTCTATGCTTAGTGCCCTTTGAGTGCATTATCTAGGAATGAACCTGGTAGAGCATCCCACACAAACGAATGCTCCACATGCGGGTTTCACATGCCACCAACTCCACATTCACAGGCAACTTCAGCGCCACAGCCGTTTTCAGATAGCCCTCAATGCAAAGGCTCTAGACGCAAATATTGGTGTGAGAGCTAATTCAATCAAGGGAACACTGCATGTTGGTGAAGGGCATATTGAAGAAGGATCAGCCGAGTGGATTCTGTGGGAGAACAACTCCATTTGGCTCACTAACTTCACACACCATCAGGCTTCCAAGCAGCTCTCAAGGAAACTCAGTTTTCACACTCTATGCTTAGTGCCCTTTGAGTGCATTATCTAGGAATGAACCTGGTAGAGCATCCCACACAAACGAATGCTCCACATGCGGGTTTCACATGCCACCAACTCCACATTCACAGGCAACTTCAGCGCCACAGCCATTTTCAGATAGCCCTCAATGCAAAGGCTCTAAACGCAAATATTGGTGTGAGAGCTAATTCAATCAAGGGAACACTGCATGTTGGTGAAGGGCATATTGAAGAAGGATCAGCCGAGTGGTTCTTGTGGGAGAACAACTCCATTTGGCTCACTAACTTCACACACCATCAGGCTTCCAAGCAGCTCTCAAGGAAACTCAGTTTTCACAACCTATGCTTAGTGCCCTTTGTGTGCCTAGGACTGAAATGAAACTTGGCGAGGATGCCATACAAATGAATGCTCCACATGCGGGTTTCACATGCCACCAACTCCACATTCACAGGCAACTTCAGCGCCACAGCCGTTTTCAGATAGCTCTCAATGCAAAGGCTCTAGACGCAAATATTGGTGTGAGAGGTAATTCAATCAAGGAAACACTGCATGTTGGTGAAGGGCATATTGAAGAAAGATCAGCCGAGTGGTTCTTGTGGGAGAACAACTCCATTTGGCTCACTAACTTCACACACCATCAGGCTTCCAAGCAGTTCTCAAGGAAACTCAGTTTTCACACTCTATGCTTTGTGCCCTTTGAGTGCATTATCTAGGAATGAACCTGGTAGAGCATCCCACACAAACGAATGCTCCACATGCGGGTTTCACATGCCACCAACTCCACATTCACAGGCAACTTCAGCGCCACAGCCGTTTTCAGATAGCCTTCAATGCAAAGGCTCTAGACCCAAATATTGGTGTGAGAGCCAATTCAATCAAGGAAACACTGCATGTTGGTGAAGGGCATATTGAAGAAGGATCAGCCGAGTGGTTCTTGTGGGAGAACAACTCAATTTGGCTCACTAACTTCACACACCATCAGGCTTCCAAGCAGCTCTCAAGGAAACTCAGTTTTCACACTCTATGCTTAGTGCCCTTTGAGTGCCAAGCACTGAAATGAACCTGGTAGAGCATCCCACACAAACGAATGCTCCACATGCGGGTTTCACATGCCACCAACTCCACATTCACAGGCAACTTCAGCGCCACAGCCTTTTTCAGATAGCTCTCAATGCAAAGGCTCTAGACGCAAATATTGGTGTGAGAGCTAATTCAATCAAGGAAACACTGCATGTTGGTGAAGGGCATATTGAAGAAGGATCAGCCGAGTGGTTCTTGTGGGAGAACAACTCCATTTGGCTCACTAACTTCACACACCATCAGGCTTCCAAGCAGCTCTCAAGAAAATTCAATTTTCACACCCTATGCTTAGTGCCCTTTGTGTGCCTAGGACTGAAATGAAGCTTGGTCAGCATCCCACACAAACGAATGCTCCACATGCGGGTTTCACATGCCACCAACTCCACATTCACAGGCACCTTCAGCGCCACAGCTGTTTTCAATAGCCCTCAATGCAAAGGCTCTAGACGCAAATATTGGTGTGAGAGCTAATTCAATCAAGGGAACACTGCATGTTGGTGAAGGGCATATTGAAGAAGGATCAGCCGAGTGGTTCTTGTGGGAGAACAACTCCATTTGGCTCACTAACTTCACACACCATCAGGCTTCCAAGCAGCTCTCAAGGAAACTCAGTTTTCACACTCTATGCTTAGTGCCCTTTGAGTGCATTATCTAGGAATGAATCTGGTAGAGCATCCCACACAAACGTATGCTCCACATGCGGGTTTCACATGCCACCAACTCCACATTCACAGGCAACTTCAGCGCCACAGCCGTTTTCAGATAGCCCTCAATGCAAAGGCTCTAGACGCAAATATTGCTGTGAGAGCTAATTCAATCAAGGAAACACTGCATGTTGGTGAAGGGCATATTGAAGAAGGATCAGCCGAGTGGTTCTTGTGGGAGAACAACTCCATTTGGCTCACTAACTTCACACACCATCAGGCTTCCAAGCAGCTCTCAAGGAAACTCAGTTTTCACACTCTATGCTTAGTGCCCTTTGAGTGCATTATCTAGGAATGAACCTGGTAGAGCATCCCACATAAACGAATGCTTCACATGCGGGTTTCAGATGCCACCAACTCCACATTCACAGGCAACTTCAGCGCCACAGCCGTTTTCAATAGCCCTCAATGCAAAGGATCTAGACGCAAATATTGGTGTGAGAGCTAATTCAATGAAGGAAACACTGCATGTTGCTGAAGGGCATATTGAAGAAGGATCAGCCGAGTGGTTCTTGTGGGAGAACAACTCCATTAGGCTCACTAACTTCACACACCATCAGGCTTCCAAGCAGCTCTCAAGGAAACTCAGTTTTCACACTCTATGCTTAGTGCCCTTTGTGTGCCTAGGACTGAAATAAAACTTGGCGAGGATCTCACACAAATGAATGCTCCACATGCGGGTTTCACATGCCACGAACTCCACATTCACAGGCAACTTCAGCGCCACAGCCATTTTCAGATAGCTCTCAATGCAAAGGCTCTAGACGCAAATATTGGTGTGAGAGCTAATTCAATCAAGGAAACACTGCATGTTGGTGAAGGGCATATTGAAGAAGGATCAGCCGAGTGGTTCTTGTGGGAGAACAACTCCATTTGGCTCACTAACTTCACACACCATCAGGCTTCCAAGCAGCTCTCAAGGAAACTCAGTTTTCACACTCTATGCTTAGTGTCCTTTGCGTGCATTATCTAGGAATGAACCTGGTAGAGCATCCCACACAAACGAATGCTCCACATGCGGGTTTCACATGCCACCAACTCCACATTCACAGGCACCTTCAGCGCCACAGCTGTTTTCAATAGCCCTCAATGCAAAGGCTCTAGACGCAAATATTGGTGTGAGAGCTAATTCAATGAAGGGAACACTGCATGTTGGTGAAGGGCATATTGAAGAAGGATCAGCCGAGTGGATCTTGTGGGAGAACAACTCCATTTGGCTCACTAACTTCACACACCATCAGGCTTCCAAGCAGCTCTCAAGGAAACTCAGTTTTCACACCCTATGCTTAGTGCCCTTTGTGTGCCTAGGACTGAAATGAATCTTGGCGAGTATCCCACACAAATGAATGCTCCACATGCGGGTTTCACATGCCACCAACTCCACATTCACAGGCAACTTCAGCGCCACAGCCTTTTTCAGATAGCTCTCAATGCAAAGGCTCTAGACGCAAATATTGGTGTGAGAGCTAATTCAATCAAGGGAACACTGCATGTTGGTGAAGGGCATATTGAAGAAGGATCAGCCGAGTGGATCTTGTGGGAGAACAACTCCATTTGGCTCACTAACTTCACACACCATCAGGCTTCCAAGCAGCTCTCAAGGAAACTCAGTTTTCACACTCTATGCTTAGTGCCCTTTGTATGGCTAGGACTGAAATGAACCTGGTAGAGCATCCCACACAAACGAATGCTCCACATGCGGGTTTCACATGCCACCAACTCCACATTCACAGGCACCTTCAGCGCCACAGCTGTTTTCAATAGCCCTCAATGCAAAGGCTCTAGACACAAATATTGGTGTGAGAGCTAATTCAATCAAGGGAACACTGCATGTTGGTGAAGGGCATATTGAAGAAGGATCAGCCGAGTGGATCTTGTGGGAGAACAACTCCATTTGGCTCACTAACTTCACACACCATCAGGCTTCCAAGCAGATCTCAAGGAAACTCAGTTTTCACACTCTATGCTTAGTGCCCTTTGTGTGCCTAGGACTGAAATGAAGCTTGGCGAGGATCCCACACAAATGAATGCTCCACATGCGGGTTTCACATGCCACCAACTCCACATTCACAGGCAACTTCAGCGCCACAGCCATTTTCAGATAGCCCTCAATGCAAAGGCTCTAGACGCAAATAATGGTGTGAGAGCTAATTCAATCAAGGAAACACTGCATGTTGGTGAAGGGCATATTGAAGAAGGATCAGCCGAGTGGTTCTTGTGGGAGAACAACTCCATTTGGCTCACTAACTTCACACACCATCAGGCTTCCAAGCAGCTCTCAAGGAAACTCAGTTTTCACAACCTATGCTTAGTGCCCTTTGTGTGCCTAGGACTGAAATGAAACTTGGCGAGGATGCCATACAAATGAATGCTCCACATGCGGGTTTCACATGCCACCAACTCCACATTCACAGGCAACTTCAGCGCCACAGCCGTTTTCAGATAGCTCTCAATGCAAAGGCTCTAGACGCAAATATTGGTGTGAGAGCTAATTCAATCAAGGAAACACTGCATGTTGGTGAAGGGCATATTGAAGAAAGATCAGCCGAGTGGTTCTTGTGGGAGAACAACTCCATTTGGCTCACTAACTTCACACACCATCAGGCTTCCAAGCAGTTCTCAAGGAAACTCAGTTTTCACACTCTATGCTTAGTGCCCTTTGAGTGCATTATCTAGGAATGAACCTGGTAGAGCATCCCACACAAACGAATGCTCCACATGCGGGTTTCACATGCCACCAACTCCACATTCACAGGCAACTTCAGCGCCACAGCCGTTTTCAGATAGCCTTCAATGCAAAGGCTCTAGACCCAAATATTGGTGTGAGAGCCAATTCAATCAAGGAAACACTGCATGTTGGTGAAGGGCATATTGAAGAAGGATCAGCCGAGTGGTTCTTGTGGGAGAACAACTCAATTTGGCTCACTAACTTCACACACCATCAGGCTTCCAAGCAGCTCTCAAGGAAACTCAGTTTTCACACTCTATGCTTAGTGCCCTTTGAGTGCCAAGCACTGAAATGAACCTGGTAGAGCATCCCACACAAACGAATGCTCCACATGCGGGTTTCACATGCCACCAACTCCACATTCACAGGCAACTTCAGCGCCACAGCCTTTTTCAGATAGCTCTCAATGCAAAGGCTCTAGACGCAAATATTGGTGTGAGAGCTAATTCAATCAAGGAAACACTGCATGTTGGTGAAGGGCATATTGAAGAAGGATCAGCCGAGTGGTTCTTGTGGGAGAACAACTCCATTTGGCTCACTAACTTCACACACCATCAGGCTTCCAAGCAGCTCTCAAGAAAATTCAATTTTCACACCCTATGCTTAGTGCCCTTTGTGTGCCTAGGACTGAAATGAAACTTGGCGAGGATCCCACACAAACGAATGCTCCACATGCGGGTTTCACATGCCACCAACTCCACATTCACAGGCACCTTCAGCGCCACAGCTGTTTTCAATAGCCCTCAATGCAAAGGCTCTAGACGCAAATATTGGTGTGAGAGCTAATTCAATCAAGGGAACACTGCATGTTGGTGAAGGGCATATTGAAGAAGGATCAGCCGAGTGGTTCTTGTGGGAGAACAACTCCATTTGGCTCACTAACTTCACACACCATCAGGCTTCCAAGCAGCTCTCAAGGAAACTCAGTTTTCACACTCTATGCTTAGTGCCCTTTGAGTGCATTATCTAGGAATGAACCTGGTAGAGCATCCCACACAAACGTATGCTCCACATGCGGGTTTCACATGCCACCAACTCCACATTCACAGGCAACTTCAGCGCCACAGCCGTTTTCAGATAGCCCTCAATGCAAAGGCTCTAGACGCAAATATTGCTGTGAGAGCTAATTCAATCAAGGAAACACTGCATGTTGGTGAAGGGCATATTGAAGAAGGATCAGCCGAGTGGTTCTTGTGGGAGAACAACTCCATTTGGCTCACTAACTTCACACACCATCAGGCTTCCAAGCAGCTCTCAAGGAAACTCAGTTTTCACACTCTATGCTTAGTGCCCTTTGAGTGCATTATCTAGGAATGAACCTGGTAGAGCATCCCACACAAACGAATGCTTCACATGCGGGTTTCACATGCCACCAACTCCACATTCACAGGCAACTTCAGCGCCACAGCCGTTTTCAATAGCCCTCAATGCAAAGGATCTAGACGCAAATATTGGTGTGAGAGCTAATTCAATGAAGGAAACACTGCATGTTGGTGAAGGGCATATTGAAGAAGGATCAGCCGAGTGGTTCTTGTGGGAGAACAACTCCATTAGGCTCACTAACTTCACACACCATCAGGTTTCCAAGCAGCTCTCAAGGAAACTCAGTTTTCACACTCTATGCTTAGTGCCCTTTGTGTGTCTAGGACTGAAATAAAACTTGGCGAGGATCTCACACAAATGAATGCTCCACATGCGGGTTTCACATGCCACCAACTCCACATTCACAGGCAACTTCAGCGCCACAGCCATTTTCAGATAGCTCTCAATGCAAAGGCTCTAGACGCAAATATTGGTGTGAGAGCTAATTCAATCAAGGAAACACTGCATGTTGGTGAAGGGCATATTGAAGAAGGATCAGCCGAGTGGTTCTTGTGGGAGAACAACTCCATTTGGCTCACTAACTTCACACACCATCAGGCTTCCAAGCAGCTCTCAAGGAAACTCAGTTTTCACACTCTATGCTTAGTGTCCTTTGCGTGCATTATCTAGGAATGAACCTGGTAGAGCATCCCACACAAACGAATGCTCCACATGCGGGTTTCACATGCCACCAACTCCACATTCACAGGCAACTTCAGCGCCACAGCCGTTTTCAGATAGCTCTCAATGCAAAGGCTCTAGACGCAAATATTGGTGTGAGAGCTAATTCAATCAAGGAAACACTGCATGTTGGTGAAGGGCATATTGAAGAAGGATCAGCCGAGTGGTTCTTGTGGGAGAACAACTCCATTTGGCTCACTAACTTCACACACCATCAGGCTTCCAAGCAGCTCTCAAGGAAACTCAGTTTTCACACTCTATGCTTAGTGCCCTTTGAGTGCATTATCTAGGAATGAACCTGGTAGAGCATCCCAAACAAACGAATGCTCCACATGCGGGTTTCACATGCCACCAACTCCACATTCACAGGCACCTTCAGCGCCACAGCTGTTTTCAGATAGCCCTCAATGCAAAGGCTCTAGACGCAAATATTGGTGTGAGAGCTAATTCAATCAAGGGAACACTGCATGTTGGTGAAGGGCATATTGAAGAAGGATCAGCCGAGTGGATCTTGTGGGAGAACAACTCCATTTGGCTCACTAACTTCACACACCATCAGGCTTCCAAGCAGCTCTCAAGGAAACTCAGTTTTCACACTCTATGCTTAGTGCCCTTTGTGTGCCTAGGACTGAAATGAAGCTTGGCGAGGATCCCACACAAATGAATGCTCCACATGCGGGTTTCACATGCCACCAACTCCACATTCACAGGCAACTTCAGCGCCACAGCCATTTTCAGATAGCCCTCAATGCAAAGGCTCTAGACGCAAATAATGGTGTGAGAGCTAATTCAATCAAGGAAACACTGCATGTTGGTGAAGGGCATATTGAAGAAGGATCAGCAAAGTGGATTCTGTGGGAGAACAACTCCATTTGGGTCACTAACTTCACACACCATCAGGCTTCCAAGCAGCTCTCAAGGAAACTCAGTTTTCACACTCTATGCTTAGTGCCCTTTGAGTGCATTATCTAGGAATGAACCTGGTAGAGCATCCGACACAAACGAATGCTCCACATGCGGGTTTCACATGCCACCAACTCCACATTCACAGGCAACTTCAGCGCCACAGCCGTTTTCAGATAGCTCTCAATGCAAAGGCTCTAGACGCAAATATTGGTGTGAGAGCTAATTCAATCAAGGGAACACTGCATGTTGGTGAAGGGCATATTGAAGAAGGATCAGCCGAATGGTTCTTGTGGGAGAACAACTCCATTTGGCTCACTAACTTCACACACCATCAGGCTTCCAAGCAGCTCTCAAGGAAACTCAGTTTTCACACCCTATGCTTAGTGCCCTTTGAGTGCATTATCTAGGAATGAACCTGGTAGAGCATCCCACACAAACGAATGCTCCACATGCGGGTTTCACATGCCACCAACTCCACATTCACAGGCAACTTCAGTGCCACAGCCGTTTTCAGATAGCCCTCAATGCAAACGCTCTAGACGCAAATATTGGTGTGAGAGCTAATTCAATCAAGGAAACACTGCATGTTGCTGAAGGGCATATTGAAGAAGGATCAGCTGAGTGGTTCTTGTGGGAGAACAACTCCATTTGGCTCACTAACTTCACACACCATCAGGCTTCCAAGCAGCTCTCAAGGAAACTCAGTTTTCACACTCTATGCTTAGTGCCCTTTGAGTGCATTATCTAGGAATGAACCTGGTAGAGCATCCCACACAAACGAATGCTCCACATGCGGGTTTCACATGCCACCAACTCCACATTCACAGGCACCTTCAGCGCCACAGCTGTTTTCAATAGCCCTCAATGCAAAGGCTCTAGACGCAAATATTGGTGTGAGAGCTAATTCAATCAAGGAAACACTGCATGTTGGTGAAGAGCATATTGAAGAAGGATCAGCCGAGTGGTTCTTGTGGGAGAACAACTCCATTTGGCTCACTAACTTCACACACCATCAGGCTTCCAAGCAGCTCTCAAGGAAACTCAGTTTTCACACCCTATGCTTAGTGCCCTTTGTGTGCCTAGGACTGAAATGAAACTTGGCGAGGATCTCACACAAATGAATGCTCCACATGCGGGTTTCACATGCCACCAACTCCACATTCACAGGCAACTTCAGCGCCACAGGCGTTTGCAGATAGCTCTCAATGCAAAGGCTCTAGACGCAAATATTGGTGTGAGAGCTAATTCAACCAAGGGAACACTGCATGTTGGTGAAGGGCATATTGAAGAAGGATCAGCCGAGTGGATCTTGTGGGAGAACAACTCCATTTGGCTCACTAACTTCACACACCATCAGGCTTCCAAGCAGCTCTCAAGGAAACTCAGTTTTCACACCCTATGCTTAGTGCCCTTTGTGTGCCTAGGACTGAAATGAAGCTTGGCGAGGATCCCACACAAAATGAATGCTCCACATGCGGGTTTCACATGCCACCAACTCCACATTCACAGGCAACTTCAGCGCCACAGCCGTTTTCAGATAGCTCTCAATGCAAAGGCTCTAGACGCAAATATTGGTATGAGAGCTAATTCAATCAAGGAAACACTGCATGTTGGTGAAGGGCATATTGAAGAAGGATCAGCCGAGTGGTTCTTGTGGGAGAACAACTCCATTTGGCTCACTAACTTCACACACCATCAGGCTTCCAAGCAGCTCTCAAGGAAACTCAGTTTTCACACTCTATGCTTAGTGCCCTTTGAGTGCATTCTCTAAGAATGAACCTGGTAGAGCATCCCCCATACAAATGAATGCTCCACCTGCGGGTTTCACATGCCACCAACTCCACATTCATAGGCAACTTCAGCGCCACAGCCGTTTTCAGATAGCCCTCAATGCAAAGGCTCTAGACGCAAATATTGGTATGAGAGCTAATTCAATCAAGGAAACACTGCATGTTGGTGAAGGGCATATTGAAGAAGGATCAGCCGAGTGGTTCTTGTGGGAGAACAACTCCATTTGGCTCACTAACTTCACACACCATCAGGCTTCCAAGCAGCTCTCAAGGAAACTCAGTTTTCACACTCTATGCTTAGTGCCCTTTGAGTGCATTCTCTAAGAATGAACCTGGTAGAGCATCCCCCATACAAATGAATGCTCCACCTGCGGGTTTCACATGCCACCAACTCCACATTCATAGGCAACTTCAGCGCCACAGCCGTTTTCAGATAGCCCTCAATGCAAAGGCTCTAGACGCAAATATTGGTGTGAGAGCTAATTCAATCAAGGAAACACTGCATGTTGGTGAAGGGCATATTGAAGAAGGATCAGCCGAGTGGTTCTTGTGGGAGAACAACTCCATTTGGCTCACTAACTTCATACACCATCAGGCTTCCAAGCAGCTCTCAAGGAAACTCAGTTTTCACACTCTATGCTTAGTGCCCTTTGTGTGCCTAGGACTGAAATGAAACTTGGCGAGGACCTCACACAAATGAATGCTCCACATGCGGGTTTCACATGCCACCAACTCCACATTCACAGGCAACTTCAGCGCCACAACCGTTTTCAGATAGCCCTCAATGCAAAGGCTCTAGACGCAAATAATGGTGTGAGAGCTAATTCAATCAAGGAAACACTGCATGTTGGTGAAGGGCATATTGAAGAAGGATCAGCCGAGTGGTTCTTGTGGGAGAACAACTCCATTTGGCTCACTAACTTCACACACCATAAGGCTTCCAAGCAGCTCTCAAGGAAACTCAGTTTTCACACTCTATGCTTAGTGCCCTTTGAGTGCATTATCTAGGAATGAACCTGGTAGAGCATCCCACACAAAAGAATGCTCCACATGCGGGTTTCATATGCCACCAACTCCACATTCACAGGCAACTTCAGCGCCACAGCCGTTTTCAGATAGCCCTCAATGCAAAGGCTCTAGACGCAAATATTGGTGTAAGAGCTAATTCAATCAAGGAAACACTGCATGTTGGTGAAGGGCATATTGAAGAAGGATCAGCCGAGTGGTTCTTGTGGGAGAACAACTCCATTTGGCTCACTAACTTCACACACCATCAGGCTTCCAAGCAGCTCTCAAGGAAACTCAGTTTTCACACTCTATGCTTAGTGCCCTTTGAGTGCATTATCTAGGAATGAACCTGGTAGAGCATCCCACACAAACGAATGCTCCACATGCGGGTTTCACATGCCACCAACTCCACATTCACAGGCAACTTCAGCGCCACAGCCATTTTCAGATAGCCCTCAATGCAAAGGCTCTAGACGCAAATATTGGTGTGAGAGCTAATTCAATCAAGGAAACACTGCATGTTGGTGAAGGGCATATTGAAGAAGGATCAGCAAAGTGGATTCTGTGGGAGAACAACTCCATTTGGCTCACTTACTTCACACACCATCAGGCTTCCAAGCAGCTCTCAAGGAAACTCAGTTTTCACACTCTATGCTTAGTGCCCTTTGTGTGCCTAGCACTGAAATGAAACTTGGAGAGGATCCCATACAAATGAATGCTCCACATGCGGGTTTCACATGCCACCAACTCCACATTCACAGGCAACTTCAGCGCCACAGCTGTTTTCAGATAGCTCTCAATGCAAAGGCTCTAGACGCAAATATTGGTGTGAGAGCTAATTCAATCAAGGAAACACTGCATGTTGGTGAAGGGCATATTGAAGAAGGATCAGCCGAGTGGTTCTTGTGGGAGAACAACTCAATTTGGCTCACTAACTCCACACACCATCAGGCTTCCAAGCAGCTCTCAAGGAAACTCAGTTTTCACACTCTATGCTTAGTGCCCTTTGAGTGCATTATTAGGAATGAACCTGGTAGAGCATCCCACACATACGAATGCTCCACATGCGGGTTTCACATGCCACCAACTCCACATTCACAGGCAACTTCAGCGCCACAGGCGTTTGCAGATAGCTCTCAATGCAAAGGCTCTAGACGCAAATATTGGTGTGAGAGCTAATTCAATCAAGGAAACACTGCATGTTGGTGAAGGGCATATTGAAGAAGGATCAGCCGAGTGGTTCTTGTGGGAGAACAACTCCATTTGGCTCACTAACTTCACACACCATCAAGCTTCCAAGCAGCTCTCAAGGAAACTCAGTTTTCACACTCTATGCTTAGTGCCCTTTCTTTGGCTAGGACTGAAATGAACCTGGTAGAGCATCCCACACAAACGAATGCTCCACATGCGGGTTTCACATGCCACCAACTCCACATTCACAGGCAACTTCAGCGCCACAGCCGTTTTCAGATAGCCCTCAATGCAAAGGATCTAGACGCAAATATTGGTGTGAGAGCTAATTCAATCAAGGAAACACTGCATGTTGGTGAAGGGCATATTGAAGAAGGATCAGCCGAGTGGTTCTTGTGGGAGAACAACTCCATTTGGCTCACTAACTTCACACACCATCAGGCTTCCAAGCAGCTCTCAAGGAAACTCAGTTTTCACACTCTATGCTTAGTGTCCTTTGCGTGCATTATCTAGGAATGAACCTGGTAGAGCATCCCACACAAACGAATGCTCCACATGCGGGTTTCACATGCCACGAACTCCACATTCACAGGCACTTTCAGCGCCACAACTGTTTTCAATAGCCCTCAATGCAAAGGCTCTAGACGCAAATATTGGTGTGAGAGCTAATTCAATCAAGGAAACACTGCATGTTGGTGAAGGGCATATTGAAGAAGGATCAGCCGAGTGGTTCTTGTGGGAGAACAACTCCATTTGGCTCACTAACTTCACACACCATCAGGCTTCCAAGCAGCTCTCAAGGAAACTCAGTTTTCACACCCCATGCTTAGTGCCCTTTGTGTGCCTAGGACTGAAATGAATCTTGGCGAATATCCCACACAAATGAATGCTCCACATGCGGGTTTCACATGCCACCAACTCCACATTCACAGGCAACTTCAGCGCCACAGCCTTTTTCAGATAGCTCTCAATGCAAAGGCTCTAGACGCAAATATTGGTGTGAGAGCTAATTCAATCAAGGGAACACTGCATGTTGGTGGAGGGCATATTGAAGAAGGATCAGCCGAGTGGTTCTTGTGGGAGAACAACTCCATTTGGCTCACTAACTTCACACACCATCAGGCTTCCAAGCAGCTCTCAAGGAAACTCAGTTTTCACACTCTATGCTTAGTGCCCTTTGTATGGCTAGGACTGAAATGAACCTGGTAGAGCATCCCACACAAACGAATGCTCCACATGCGGGTTTCACATGCCACCAACTCCACATTCACAGGCAACTTCAGCGCCACAGCCGTTTTCAGATAGCTCTCAATGCAAAGGCTCTAGACGCAAATATTGGTGTGAGAGCTAATTCAATCAAGGAAACACTGCATGTTGGTGAAGGGCATATTGAAGAAGGATCAGCCGAGTGGTTCTTGTGGGAGAACAACTCCATTTGGCTCACTAACTTCACACACCATCAGGCTTCCAAGCAGCTCTCAAGGAAACTCAGTTTTCACACCCTATGCTTAGTGCCCTTTGTGTGCCTAGGACTGAAATAAAACTTGGCGCGGATCTCACACAAATGAATGCTCCACATGCGGGTTTCACATGCCACCAACTCCACATTCACAGGCAACTTCAGCGCCACAGCCGTTTTCAGATAGCTCTCAATGCAAAGGCTCTAGACGCAAATATTGGTGTGAGAGCTAATTCAATCAAGGAAACACTGCATGTTGGTGAAGGGCATATTGAAGAAGGATCAGCCGAGTGGTTCTTGTGGGAGAACAACTCCATTTGGCTCACTAACTTCACACACCATCAGGCTTCCAAGCAGCTCTCAAGGAAACTCAGTTTTCACACTCTATGCTTAGTGCCCTTTGAGTGCATTATTTAGGAATGAACCTGGTAGAGCATCCCACACAAACGAATGCTCCACATGCGGGTTTCACATGCCACCAACTCCACATTCACAGGCAACTTCAGCGCCACAGCCATTTTCAGATAGCCCTCAATGCAAAGGCTCTAGACGCAAATATTGGTGTGAGAGCTAATTCAATCAAGGAAACACTGCATGTTGGTGAAGGGCATATTGAAGAAGGATCAGCCGAGTGGTTCTTGTGGGAGAACAACTCCATTTGGCTCACTAACTTCACACACCATCAGGCTTCCAAGCAGCTCTCAAGGAAACTCAGTTTTCACACTCTATGCTTAGTGCCCTTTGAGTGCATTATCTAGGAATGAACCTGGTAGAGCATCCCAAACAAACGAATGCTCCACATGCGGGTTTCACATGCCACCAACTCCACATTCACAGGCAACTTCAGCGCCACAGCCATTTTCAGATAGCCCTCAATGCAAAGGCTCTAGACGCAAATATTGGTGTGAGAGCTAATTCAATCAAGGAAACACTGCATGTTGGTGAAGGGCATATTGAAGAAGGATCAGCCGAGTGGTTCTTGTGGGAGAACAACTCCATTTGGCTCACTAAATTCACACACCATCAGGCTTCCAAGCAGCTCTCAAGGAAACTCAGTTTTCACACGCTATGCTTAGTGCCCTTGTGTGCCTAGGACTGAAATGAAGCTTGGCGAGGATCCCACACAAATGAATGCTCCACATGCGGGTTTCACATGCCACCAACTCCACATTCACAGGCAACTTCAGCGCCACAGCCATTTTCAGATAGCCCTCAATGCAAAGGCTCTAGACGCAAATAATGGTGTGAGAGCTAATTCAATCAAGGGAACACTGCATGTTGGTGAAGGGCATATTGAAGAAGGATCAGCAAAGTGGATTCTGTGGGAGAACAACTCCATTTGGCTCACTAACTTCACACACCATCAGGCTTCCAAGCAGCTCTCAAGGAAACTCAGTATTCACACTCTATGCTTAGTGCCCTTTGAGTGCATTATCTAGGAATGAACCTGGTAGAGCATCCCACACAAACGAATGCTCCACATGCGGGTTTCACATGCCACCAACTCCACATTCACAGGCAACTTCAGCGCCACAGCCTTTTTCAGATAGCTCTCAATGCAAAGGCTCTAGACGCAAATATTGGTGTGAGAGCTAATTCAATCAAGGAAACACTGCATGTTGGTGAAGGGCATATTGAAGAAGGATCAGCCGAGTGGTTCTTGTGGGAGAACAACTCCAATTGGCTCACTAACTTCACACACCATCAGGCTTCCAAGCAGCTCTCAAGGAAACTCAGTTTTCACACTCTATGCTTAGTGCCCTTTGAGTGCATTATCTAGGAATTAACCTGGTAGAGCATCCCACACAAACGAATGCTCCACATGCGGGTTTCACATGCCACCAACTCCACATTCACAGGCAACTTCAGCGCCACAGCCGTTTTCAATAGCCCTCAATGCAAAGGCTCTAGACGCAAATATTGGTGTGAGAGCTAATTCAATCAAGGGAACACTGCATGTTGGTGAAGGGCATATTGAAGAAGGATCAGCCGAGTGGTTCTTGTGGGAGAACAACTCCATTTGGCTCACTAACTTCACACACCATCAGGCTTCCAAGCAGCTCTCAAGGAAACTCAGTTTTCACACCCTATGCTTAGTGCCCTTTGTGTGACTAGGACTGAAATAAAACTTGGCGCGGATCTCACACAAATGAATGCTCCACATGCGGGTTTCACATGCCACCAACTCCACATTCACAGGCAACTTCAGCGCCACAGCCGTTTTCAGATAGCCCTCAATGCAAAGGCTCTAGACGCAAATATTGGTGTGAGAGCTAATTCAATCAAGGGAACACTGCATGTTGGTGAAGGGCATATTGAAGAAGGATCAGCCGAGTGGTTCTTGTGGGAGAACAACTCCATTTGGCTCACTAACTTCACACACCATCAGTCTTCCAAGCAGCTCTCAAGGAAACTCAGTTTTCACACTCTATGCTTAGTGCCCTTTGAGTGCATTATTTAGGAATGAACCTGGTAGAGCATCCCACACCAACGAAGGCTCCACATGCGGGTTTCACATGCCACCAACTCCACATTCACAGGCAACTTCAGCGCCACAGCCATTTTCAGATAGTTCTCAATGCAAAGGCTCTAGACGCAAATATTGGTGTGAGAGCTAATTCAATCAAGGAAACACTGCATGTTGGTGAAGGGCATATTGAAGAAGGATCAGCCGAGTGGTTCTTGTGGGAGAACAACTCCATTTGGCTCTCTAACTTCACACACCATCAGGCTTCCAAGCAGCTCTCAAGGAAACTCAGTTTTCACACTCTATGCTTACTGCGCTTTGAGTGCATTATCTAGGAATGAACCTGGTAGAGCATCCCACACAAACGAAGGCTCCACATGCGGGTTTCACATGCCACCAACTCCACATTCACAGGCAACTTCAGCGCCACAGCCATTTTCAGATAGCCCTCAATGCAAAGGTTCTAGACGCAAATATTGGTGTGAGAGCTAATTGAATCAAGGAAACACTGCATGTTGGTGAAGGGCATATTGAAGAAGGATCAGCCGAGTGGTTCTTGTGGGAGAACAACTCCATTTGGCTCACTAACTTCACACACCATCAGGCTTCCAAGCAGCTCTCAAGGAAACTCAGTTTTCACACCCTATGCTTAGTGCCCTTTGTGTGCCTAGGACTGAAATAAAACTTGGCGCGGATCTCACACAAATGAATGCTCCACATGCGGGTTTCACATGCCACCAACTCCACATTCACAGGCAACTTCAGCGCCACAGCCGTTTTCAGATAGCTCTCAATGCAAAGGCTCTAGACACAAATATTGGTGTGAGAGCTAATTCAATCAAGGAAACACTGCATGTTGGTGAAGGGCATATTGAAGAAGGATCAGCCGAGTGGTTCTTGTGGGAGAACAACTCCATTTGGCTCACTAACTTCACACACCATCAGGCTTCCAAGCAGCTCTCAAGGAAACTCAGTTTTCACACTCTATGCTTAGTGCCCTTTGAGTGCATTATTTAGGAATGAACCTGGTAGAGCATCCCACACAAACGAAGGCTCCACATGCGGGTTTCACATGCCACCAACTCCACATTCACAGGCAACTTCAGCGCCACAGCCATTTTCAGATAGCCCTCAATGCAAAGGCTCTAGACGCAAATAATGGTGTGAGAGCTAATTCAATCAAGGGAACACTGCATGTTGGTGAAGGGCATATTGAAGAAAGATCAGCAAAGTGGATTCTGTGGGAGAACAACTCCATTTGGCTCACTAACTTCACACACCATCAGGCTTCCAAGCAGCTCTCAAGGAAACTCAGTATTCACACTCTATGCTTAGTGCCCTTTGAGTGCATTATCTAGGAATGAACCTGGTAGAGCATCCCACACAAACGAATGCTCCACATGCGGGTTTCACATGCCACCAACTCCACATTCACAGGCAACTTCAGCGCCACAGCCGTTTTCAGATAGCTCTCAATGCAAAGGCTCTAGACGCAAATATTGGTGTGAGAGCTAATTCAATCAAGGAAACACTGCATGTTGGTGAAGGGCATATTGAAGAAGGATCAGCCGAGTGGTTCTTGTGGGAGAACAACTCCATTTGGCTCACTAACTTCACACACCATCAGGCTTCCAAGCAGCTCTCAAGGAAACTCAGTTTTCACACTCTATGCTTAGTGCCCTTTGAGTGCATTATCTAGGAATGAACCTGGTAGAGCATCCCACACAAACGAATGCTCCACATGCGGGTTTCACATGCCACCAACTCCACATTCACAGGCAACTTCAGCGCCACAGCCGTTTTCAATAGCCCTCAATGCAAAGGCTCTAGACGCAAATATTGGTGTGAGAGCTAATTCAATCAAGGGAACACTGCATGTTGGTGAAGGGCATATTGAAGAAGGATCAGCCGAGTGGTTCTTGTGGGAGAACAACTCCATTTGGCTCACTAACTTCACACACCATCAGGCTTCCAAGCAGCTCTCAAGGAAACTCAGTTTTCACACCCTATGCTTAGTGCCCTTTGTGTGCCTAGGACTGAAATAAAACTTGGCGCGGATCTCACACAAATGAATGCTGCACATGCGGGTTTCACATGCCACCAACTCCACATTCACAGGCAACTTCAGCGCCACAGCCGTTTTCAGATAGCTCTCAATGCAAAGGCTCTAGACGCAAATATTGGTGTGAGAGCTAATTCAGTCAAGGAAACACTGCATGTTGGTGAAGGGCATATTGAAGAAGGATCAGCCGAGTGGTTCTTGTGGGAGAACAACTCCATTTGGCTCACTAACTTCACACACCATCAGGCTTCCAAGCAGCTCTCAAGGAAACTCAGTTTTCACACTCTATGCTTAGTGCCCTTTGAGTGCATTATCTAGGAATGAACCTGGTAGAGCATCCCACACAAACGAATGCTCCACATGCGGGTTTCACATGCCACCAACTCCACATTCACAGGCAACTTCAGCGCCGCAGCCATTTTCAGATAGCCCTCAATGCAAAGGCTCTAGACGCAAATATTGGTGTGAGAGCTAATTCAATCAAGGAAACACTGCATGTTGGTGAAGGGCATATTGAAGAAGGATCAGCCGAGTGGTTCTTGTGGGAGAACAACTCCATTTGGCTCACTAACTTCACACACCCATCAGGCTTCCAAGCAGCTCTCAAGGAAACTCAGTTTTCACACTCTATGCTTAGTGCCCTTTGAGTGCATTATCTAGGAATGAACCTGGTAGAGCATCCCACACAAACGAATGCTCCACATGCGGGTTTCACATGCCACCAACTCCACATTCACAGGCACCTTCAGCGCCACAGCCGTTTTCAAATAGCCCTCAATGCAAAGGCTCTAGACGCAAATATTGGTGTGAGAGCTAATTCAATCAAGGGAACACTGCATGTTGGTGAAGGGCATATTGAAGAAGGATCAGCCGAGTGGATCTTGTGGGAGAACAACTCCATTAGGCTCACTAACTTCACACACCATCAGGCTTCCAAGCAGCTCTCAAGGAAACTCAGTTTTCACACTCTATGCTTAGTGCCCTTTGTATGGCTAGGACTGAAATGAACCTGGTAGAGCATCCACACACAAACGAATGCTCCACATGCGGGTTTCACATGCCACCAACTCCACATTCACAGGCAACTTCAGCGCCACAGCCCGTTTTCAGATAGCTCTCAATGCAAAGGCTCTAGACGCAAATATTGGTGTGAGAGCTAATTCAATCAAGGAAACACTGCATGTTGGTGAAGGGCATATTGAAGAAGGATCAGCCGAGTGGTTCTTGTGGGAGAACAACTCCATTTGGCTCACTAACTTCACACAACATCAGGCTTCCAAGCAGCTCTCAAGGAAACTCAGTTTTCACACTCTATGCTTAGTGCCCTTTGAGTGCAATATCTAGGAATGAACCTGGTAGAGCATCCCACACAAACGAAGGCTCCACATGCGGGTTTCACATGCCACCAACTCCACATTCACAGGCAACTTCAGCGCCACAGCCATTTTCAGATAGCCCTCAATGCAAAGGCTCTAGACGCAAATAATGGTGTGAGAGCTAATTCAATCAAGGGAACACTGCATGTTGGTGAAGGGCATATTGGAGAAGGATCAGCAAAGTGGATTCTGTGGGAGAACAACTCCATTTGGCTCACTAACTTCACACACCATCAGGCTTCCAAGCAGCTCTCAAGGAAACTCAGTTTTCACACTCTATGCTTAGTGCCCTTTGAGTGCATTATCTAGGAATGAACCTGGTAGAGCATCCCACACAAACGAATGCTCCACATGCGGGTTTCACATGCCACCAACTCCACATTCCAACACACAGGCAACTTCAGTGCCACAGCCGTTTTCAGATAGCCCTCAATGCAAAGGCTCTAGACGCAAATATTGGTGTGAGAGCTAATTCAATCAAGGAAACACTGCATGTTGGTGAAGGGCATATTGAAGAAGGATCAGCCGAGTGGTTCTTGTGGCAGAACAACTCCATTTGGCTCACTAACTTCACACAACATCAGGCTTCCAAGCAGCTCTCAAGGAAACTCAGTTTTCACACTCTATGCTTAGTGCCCTTTGAGTGCATTATCTAGGAATGAACCTGGTAGAGCATCCCACACAAACGAAGGCTCCACATGCGGGTTTCACATGCCACCAAACTCCACATTCACAGGCAACTTCATTGCCGCAGCCATTTTCAGATAGCCCTCAATGCAAAGGCTCTAGACGCAAATATTGGTGTGAGAGCTAATTCAATCAAGGAAACACTGCATGTTGGTGAAGGGCATATTGAAGAAGGATCAGCCGAGTGGTTCTTGTGGGAGAACAACTCCATTTGGCTCACTAACTTCACACACCATCAGGCTTCCAAGCAGCTCTCAAGGAAACTCAGTTTTCACACTCTATGCTTAGTGCCCTTTGAGTGCATTATCTAGGAATGAACCTGGTAGAGCATCCCACACAAACGAATGCTCCACATGCGGGTTTCACATGCCACCAACTCCACATTCACAGGCACCTTCAGTGCCACAGCCGTTTTCAATAGCCCTCAATGCCAAGGCTCTAGACGCAAATATTGGTGTGAGAGCTAATTCAATCAAGGGAACACTGCATGTTGGTGAAGGGCATATTGAAGAAGGATCAGCCGAGTGGATCTTGTGGGAGAACAACTCCATTTGGCTCACTAACTTCACACACCATCAGGCTTCCAAGCAGCTCTCAAGGAAACTCAGTTTTCACACGCTATGCTTAGTGCCCTTTGTGTGCCTAGGACTGAAATGAAGCTTGGCGAGGATCCCAGACAAACGAATGCTCCACATGCGGGTTTCACATGCCACCAACTCCACATTCACAGGCAACTTCAGCGCCACAGCCATTTTCAGATAGCCCTCAATGCAAAGGCTCTAGACGCAAATAATGGTGTGAGAGCTAATTCAATCAAGGGAACACTGCATGTTGGTGAAGGGCATATTGAAGAAGGATCAGCAAAGTGGATTCTGTGGGAGAACAACTCCATTTGGCTCACTAACTTCACACACCATCAGGCTTCCAAGCAGCTCTCAAGGAAACTCAGTTTTCACACTCTATGCTTAGTGCCCTTTGAGTGCATTATCTAGGAATGAACCTGGTAGAGCATCCCACACAAACGAATGCTCCACATGCGGGTTTCACATGCCACCAACTCCACATTCACAGGCAACTTCAGTGCCACAGCCGTTTGCAGATAGCCCTCAATGCAAAGGCTCTAGACGCAAATATTGGTGTGAGAGCTAATTCAATCAAGGAAACACTGCATGTTGGTGAAGGGCATATTGAAGAAGGATCAGCCGAGTGGTTCTTGTGGGAGAACAACTCCATTTGGCTCCCTAACTTCACACACCATCAGGCTTCCAAGCAGCTCTCAAGGAAACTCAGTTTTCACACTCTATGCTTAGTGCCCTTTGAGTGCATTATCTAGGAATGAACCTGGTAGAGCATCCCACACAAACGAATGCTCCACATGCGGGTTTCACATGCCACCAACTCCACATTCACAGGCAACTTCAGTGCCACAGCCGTTTGCAGATAGCCCTCAATGCAAAGGCTCTAGACGCAAATATTGGTGTGAGAGCTAATTCAATCAAGGGAACACTGCATGTTGGTGAAGGGCATATTGAAGAAGGATCAGCCGAGTGGATCTTGTGGGAGAACAACTCCATTTGGCTCACTAACTTCACACACCATCAGGCTTCCAAGCAGCTCTCAAGGAAACTCAGTTTTCACACCCTATGCTTAGTGCCCTTTGTGTGCCTAGGACTGAAATGAAGCTTGGCGAGGATCCCACACAAATGAATGCTCCACATGCGGGTTTCACATGCCACCAACTCCACATTCACAGGCAACTTCAGCGCCACAGCCATTTTCAGATAACCCTCAATGCAAAGGCTCTAGACGCAAATAATGGTGTGAGAGCTAATTCAATCAAGGAAACACTGCATGTTGGTGAAGGGCATATTGAAGAAGGATCAGCAAAGTGGATTCTGTGGGAGAACAACTCCATTTGGCTCACTAACTTCACACAAAATCAGGCTTCCAAGCAGCTATCAAGGAAACTCAGTTTTCACACTCTATGCTTAGTGCCCTTTGAGTGCATTATCTAGGAATGAACCTGGTAGAGCATCCCACACAAACGAATGCTCCACATGCGGGTTTCACATGCCACCAACTCCACATTCACAGGCAACTTCAGCGCCACAGCCGTTTTCAGATAGCTCTCAATGCAAAGGCTCTAGACGCAAATATTGGTGTGAGAGCTAATTCAATCAAGGAAACACTGCTTGTTGGTGAAGGGCATATTGAAGAAGGATCAGCCGAGTCGTTCTTGTGGGAGAACAACTCCATTTGGCTCACTAACTTCACACACCATCAGGCTTCCAAGCAGCTCTCAAGGAAACTCAGTTTTCACACTCTATGCTTAGTGCCCTTTGAGTGGATTATCTAGGAATGAACCTGGTAGAGCATCCCACACAAACGAATGCTCCACATGCGGGTTTTCACATGCCACCAACTCCACATTCACAGGCACCTTCAGCGCCACAGCTGTTTTCAATAGCCCTCAATGCAAAGGCTCTAGACGCAAATATTGGTGTGAGAGCTAATTCAATCAAGGAAACACTGCATGTTGGTGAAGAGCATATTGAAGAAGGATCAGCCGAGTGGTTCTTGTGGAGAAAAACTCCATTTGGCTCACTAACTTCACACACCATCAGGCTTCCAAGCAGCTCTCAAGGAAACTCAGTTTTCACACCCTATGCTTAGTGCCCTTTGTGTGCCTAGGACTGAAATGAAACTTGGCGAGGATCTCACACAAATGAATGCTCCACATGCGGGTTTCACATGACACCAACTCCACATTCACAGGCAACTTCAGCGCCACAGCCGTTTTCAGATAGCTCTCAATGCAAAGGCTCTAGACGCAAATATTGGTGTGAGAGCTAATTCAATCAAGGGAACACTGCATGTTGGTGAAGGGCATATTGAAGAAGGATCAGCCGAGTGGATCTTGTGGAGAACAACTCCATTTGGCTCACTAACTTCACACACCATCAGGCTTCCAAGCAGCTCTCAAGGAAACTCAGGTTTCACACTCTATGCTTAGTGCCCTTTGAGTGCATTATCTAGGAATGAACCTGGTAGAGCATCCCACACAAACGAATGCTCCACATGCGGGTTTCACATGCCACCAACTCCACATTCACAGGCAACTTCAGTGCCACAGCCGTTTACAGATAGCCCTCAATGCAAAGGCTCTAGACGCAAATATTGGTGTGAGAGCTAATTCAATCAAGGAAACACTGCATGTTGGTGAAGGGCATATTGAAGAAGGATCAGCCGAGTGGTTCTTGTGGGAGAGCAACTCTATTTGGCTCACTAACTTCACACACCATCAGGCTTCCAAGCAGCTCTCAAGGAAACTCAGTTTTCACACTCTATGCTTAGTGCCCTTTGAGTGCATTATCTAGGAATGAACCTGGTAGAGCATCCCACACAAACGAATGCTCCACATGCGGGTTTCACATGCCACCAACTCCACATTCACAGGCACCTTCAGCGCCACAGCTGTTTTCAATAGCCCTCAATGCAAAGGCTCTAGACGCAAATATTGGTGTGAGAGCTAATTCAATCAAGGGAACACTGCATGTTGGTGAAGGGCATATTGAAGAAGGATCAGCCGAGTGGATCTTGTGGGAGAACAACTCCATTTGGCTCACTAACTTCACACACCATCAGGCTTCCAAGCAGCTCTCAAGGAAACTCAGTTTTCACACCCTATGCTTAGTGCCCTTTGTGTGCCTAGGACTGAAATGAAGCTTGGCGAGGATCCCACACAAAATGAATGCTCCACATGCGGGTTTCACATGCCACCAACTCCACATTCACAGGCAACTTCAGCGCCACAGCCATTTTCAGATAGCCCTCAATGCAAAGGCTCTAGACGCAAATAATGGTGTGAGAGCTAATTCAATCAAGGAAACACTGCATGTTGGTGAAGGGCATATTGAAGAAGGATCAGCAAAGTGGATTCTGTGGGAGAACAACTCCATTTGGCTCACTAACTTCACACACCATCAGGCTTCCAAGCAGCTCTCAAGGAAACTCAGTTTTCACACTCTATGCTTAGTGCCCTTTGAGTGCATTATCTAGGAATGAACCTGGTAGAGCATCCCACACAAACGAATGCTCCACATGCGGGTTTCACATGCCACCAACTCCACATTCACAGGCAACTTCAGCGCCACAGCCGTTTTCAGATAGCTCTCAATGCAAAGGCTCTAGACGCAAATATTGGTGTGAGAGCTAATTCAATCAAGGAAACACTGCATGTTGGTGAAGGGCATATTGAAGAAGGATCAGCCGAGTGGTTCTTGTGGGAGAACAACTCCATTTGGCTCACTAACTTCACACACCATCAGGCTTCCAAGCAGCTCTCAAGGAAACTCAGTTTTCACACCCTATGCTTAGTGCCCTTTGAGTGCCTAGGACTGAAATGAACCTTTGTGAGCATCCCACACAAACGAATGCTCCACATGCGGCTTTCACATGCCACCAACTCCACATTCACAGGCAACTTCAGCGCCACAGCCGTTTTCAGTTAGCTCTCAATGCAAAGGCTCTAGACGCAAATATTGGTGTGAGAGCTAATTCAATCAAGGAAACACTGCATGTTGGTGAAGGGCATATTGAAGAAGGATCAGCCGAGTGGTTCTTGTGGGAGAACAACTCCATTTGGCTCACTAAGTTCACACACCATCAGGCTTCCAAGCAGCTCTCAAGGAAACTCAGTTTTCACACTCTATGCTTAGTGCCCTTTGAGTGCATTATCTAGGAATGAACCTGGTAGAGCATCCCACACAAATGAATGCTCCACATGCGGGTTTCACATGCCCACCAACTGCACATTCACAGGCAACTTGAGCGTAACAGCCGTTTTCAGATAGCCCTCAATGCAAAGGCTCTAGACGAATGAGAGCTAATTCAATCAAGGAAACACTGCATGTTGGTGAAGGGCATATTGAAGAAGGATCAGCCGAGTGGTTCTTGTGGGAGAACAACTCCATTTGGCTCACTAACTTCACACACCATCAGGCTTCCAAGCAGCTCTCAAGGAAACTCAGTTTTCACACTCTATGCTTAGTGCCCTTTGAGTGCATTCTCTAAGAATGAACCTGGTAGAGCATCCCCCATGCAAATGAATGCTCCACATGCGGGTTTCACATGCCACCAACTCCACATTCATAGGCAACTTCAGCGCCACAGCCGTTTTCAGATAGCCCTCAATGCAAAGGCTCTAGACGCAAATATTGGTGTGAGAGCTAATTCAATCAAGGAAACACTGCATGTTGGTGAAGGGCATATTGAAGAAGGATCAGCCGAGTGGTTCTTGTGGGAGAACAACTCCATTTGGCTCACTAACTTCATACACCATCAGACTTCCAAGCAGCTCTCAAGGAAACTCAGTTTTCACACTCTATGCTTAGTGCCCTTTGAGTGCATTATCTAGGAATGAACCTGGTAGAGCATCCCACACAAAAGAATGCTCCACATGCGGGTTTCATATGCCACCAACTCCACATTCACAGGCAACTTCAGCGCCACAGCCGTTTTCAGATAGCCCTCAATGCAAAGGCTCTAGACGCAAATATTGGTGTAAGAGCTAATTCAATGAAGGAAACACTGCATGTTGGTGAAGGGCATATTGAAGAAGGATCAGCCGAGTGGTTCTTGTGGGAGAACAACTCCATTTGGCTCACTAACTTCACACACCATCAGGCTTCCAAGCAGCTCTCAAGGAAACTCAGTTTTCACACTCTATGCTTAGTGCCCTTTGAGTGCATTATCTAGGAATGAACCTGGTAGAGCATCCCACACAAACGAAGCTCCACATGCGGGTTTCACATGCCACCAACTCCACATTCACAGGCAACTTCAGCGCCACAGCCATTTTCAGATAGCCCTCAATGCAAAGGCTCTAGACGCAAATATTGGTGTGAGAGCTAATTCAATCAAGGAAACACTGCATGTTGGTGAAGGGCATATTGAAGAAGGATCAGCAAAGTGGATTCTGTGGGAGAACAACTCCATTTGGCTCACTTACTTCACACACCATCAGGCTTCCAAGCAGCTCTCAAGGAAACTCAGTTTTCACACTCTATGCTTAGTGCCCTTTGTGTGCCTAGCACTGAAATGAAACTTGGAGAGGATCCCATACAAATGAATGCTCCACATGCGGGTTTCACATGCCACCAACTACACATTCACAGGCAACTTCAGCGCCACAGCTGTTTTCAGATAGCTCTCAATGCAAAGGCTCTAGACGCAAATATTGGTGTGAGAGCTAATTCAATCAAGGAAACACTGCATGTTGGTGAAGGGCATATTGAAGAAGGATCAGCCGAGTGGTTCTTGTGGGAGAACAACTCAATTTGGCTCACTAACTCCACACACCATCAGGCTTCCAAGCAGCTCTCAAGGAAACTCAGTTTTCATACTCTATGCTTAGTGCCCTTTGAGTGCATTATTAGGAATGAACCTGGTAGAGCATCCCACACATACGAATGCTCCACATGCGGGTTTCACATGCCACCAACTCCACATTCACAGGCAACTTCAGCGCCACAGGCGTTTGCAGATAGCTCTCAATGCAAAGGCTCTAGACGCAAATATTGGTGTGAGAGCTAATTCAATCAAGGGAACACTGCATGTTGGTGGAGGGCATATTGAAGAAGGATCAGCCGAGTGGTTCTTGTGGAGAACAACTCCATTTGGCTCACTAACTTCACACACCATCAGGCTTCCAAGCAGCTCTCAAGGAAACTCAGTTTTCACACTCTATGCTTAGTGTCCTTTGCGTGCATTATCTAGGAATGAACCTGGTAGAGCATCCCACACAAACGAATGCTCCACATGCGGGTTTCACATGCCACCAACTCCACATTCACAGGCACTTTCAGCGCCACAACTGTTTTCAATAGCCCTCAATGCAAAGGCTCTAGACGCAAATATTGGTGTGAGAGCTAATTCAATCAAGGAAACACTGCATGTTGGTGAAGGGCATATTGAAGAAGGATCAGCCGAGTGGTTCTTGTGGGAGAACAACTCCTTTTGGCTCACTAACTTCACACACCATCAGGCTTCCAAGCAGCTCTCAAGGAAACTCAGTTTTCACACCCCATGCTTAGTGCCCTTTGTGTGCCTAGGACTGAAATGAATCTTGGCGAATATCCCACACAAATGAATGCTCCACATGCGGGTTTCACATGCCACCAACTCCACATTCACAGGCAACTTCAGCGCCACAGCCGTTTTCAGATAGCTCTCAATGCAAAGGCTCTAGACGCAAATATTGGTGTGAGAGCTAATTCAATCAAGGGAACACTGCATGTTGGTGGAGGGCATATTGAAGAAGGATCAGCCGAGTGGTTCTTGTGGGAGAACAACTCCATTTGGCTCACTAACTTCACACACCATCAGGCTTCCAAGCAGCTCTCAAGGAAACTCAGTTTTCACACTCTATGCTTAGTGCCCTTTGAGTGCATTATCTAGGAATGAACCTGGTAGAGCATCCCAAACAAACGAATGCTCCACATGCGGGTTTCACATGCCACCAACTCCACATTCACAGGCAACTTCAGCGCCACAGCCATTTTCAGATAGCCCTCAATGCAAAGGCTCTAGACGCAAATATTGGTGTGAGAGCTAATTCAATCAAGGAAACACTGCATGTTGGTGAAGGGCATATTGAAGAAGGATCAGCCGAGTGGTTCTTGTGGGAGAACAACTCCATTTGGCTCACTAACTTCACACACCATCAGGCTTCCAAGCAGCTCTCAAGGAAACTCAGTTTTCACACGCTATGCTTAGTGCCCTTGTGTGCCTAGGACTGAAATGAAGCTTGGCGAGGATCCCACACAAATGAATGCTCCACATGCGGGTTTCACATGCCACCAACTCCACATTCACAGGCAACTTCAGCGCCACAGCCTTTTTCAGATAGCTCTCAATGCAAAGGCTCTAGACGCAAATAATGGTGTGAGAGCTAATTCAATCAAGGGAACACTGCATGTTGGTGAAGGGCATATTGAAGAAGGATCAGCAAAGTGGATTCTGTGGGAGAACAACTCCATTTGGCTCACTAACGTCACACACCATCAGGCTTCCAAGCAGCTCTCAAGGAAACTCAGTATTCACACTCTATGCTTAGTGCCCTTTGAGTGCATTATCTAGGAATGAACCTGGTAGAGCATCCCACACAAACGAATGCTCCACATGCGGGTTTCACATGCCACCAACTCCACATTCACAGGCAACTTCAGCGCCACAGCCTTTTTCAGATAGCTCTCAATGCAAAGGCTCTAGACGCAAATATTGGTGTGAGAGCTAATTCAATCAAGGGAACACTGCATGTTGGTGAAGGGCATATTGAAGAAGGATCAGCCGAGTGGTTCTTGTGGGAGAACAACTCCATTTAGCTCACTAACTTCACACACCATCAGGCTTCCAAGCAGCTCTCAAGGAAACTCAGTTTTCACACTCTATGCTTAGTGCCCTTTGTATGGCTAGGACTGAAATGAACCTGGTAGAGCATCCCACACAAACGAATGCTCCACATGCGGGTTTCACATGCCACCAACTCCACATTCACAGGCAACTTCAGCGCCACAGCCGTTTTCAGATAGCTCTCAATGCAAAGGCTCTAGACGCAAATATTGGTGTGAGAGCTAATTCAATCAAGGAAACACTGCATGTTGGTGAAGGGCATATTGAAGAAGGATCAGCCGAGTGGTTCTTGTGGGAGAACAACTCCATTTGGCTCACTAACTTCACACACCATCAGGCTTCCAAGCAGCTCTCAAGGAAACTCAGTTTTCACACCCTATGCTTAGTGCCCTTTGTGTGCCTAGGACTGAAATAAAACTTGGCGCGGATCTCACACAAATGAATGCTCCACATGCGGGTTTCACATGCCACCAACTCCACATTCACAGGCAACTTCAGCGCCACAGCTGTTTTCAGATAGCCCTCAATGCAAAGGCTCTAGACGCAAATAATGGTGTGAGAGCTAATTCAATCAAGGAAACACTGCATGTTGGTGAAGAGCATATTGAAGAAGGATCAGCCGAGTGGTTCTTGTGGGAGAACAACTCCATTTGGCTCACTAACTTCACACACCATCAGGCTTCCAAGCAGCTCTCAAGGAAACTCAGTTTTCACACTCTATGCTTAGTGCCCTTTGAGTGCATTATCTAGGAATGAACCTGGTAGAGCATCCCACACAAACGAATGCTCCACATGCGGGTTTCACATGCCACCAACTCCACATTCACAGGCAACTTCAGTGCCGCAGCCATTTTCAGATAGCCCTCAATGCAAAGGCTCTAGACGCAAATATTGGTGTGAGAGCTAATTCAATCAAGGAAACACTGCATGTTGGTGAAGGGCATATTGAAGAAGGATCAGCCGAGTGGTTCTTGTGGGAGAACAACTCCATTTGGCTCACTAACTTCACACACCATCAGGCTTCCAAGCAGCTCTCAAGGAAACTCAGTTTTCACACTCTATGCTTAGTGCCCTTTGAGTGCATTATCTAGGAATTAACCTGGTAGAGCATCCCACACAAACGAATGCTCCACATGCGGGTTTCACATGCCACCAACTCCACATTCACAGGCAACTTCAGCGCCACAGCCGTTTTCAATAGCCCTCAATGCAAAGGCTCTAGACGCAAATATTGGTGTGAGAGCTAATTCAATCAAGGGAACACTGCATGTTGGTGAAGGGCATATTGAAGAAGGATCAGCCGAGTGGTTCTTGTGGGAGAACAACTCCATTTGGCTCACTAACTTCACACACCATCAGGCTTCCAAGCAGCTCTCAAGGAAACTCAGTTTTCACACCCTATGCTTAGTGCCCTTTGTGTGCCTAGGACTGAAATGAAACTTGGCGAGGATCTCACACAAATGAATGCTCCACATGCGGGTTTCACATGCCACCAACTCCACATTCACAGGCAACTTCAGCGCCACAGGCGTTTTCAGATAGCTCTCAATGCAAAGGCTCTAGACGCAAATATTGGTGTGAGAGCTAATTCAATCAAGGGAACACTGCATGTTGGTGAAGGGCATATTGAAGAAGGATCAGCCGAGTGGTTCTTGTGGGAGAACAACTCCATTTGGCTCACTAACTTCACACACCATCAGTCTTCCAAGCAGCTCTCAAGGAAACTCAGTTTTCACACTCTATGCTTAGTGCCCTTTGAGTGCATTATTTAGGAATGAACCTGGTA
>NW_026700682.1:0-44305 GCF_030435755.1 Ochotona princeps
TCTTTGCATTGAGGGCTATCTGAAAACGGCTGTGGCGCTGAAGTTGCCTGTGAATGTGGAGTTGGTGGCATGTGAAACCCGCATGTGGAGCATTCGTTTTTTGTGGGATGCTGACCAAGCTTCATTTCAGTCCTAGGCACACAAAGAGCTAAGCATAGAGTGTGCAACCTGAGTTTCCTTGAGAGCTGCTTGGAAGCCTGATGGTGGGTGAAGTTAGTGAGCCAAATGGAGTTGTTCTCCCACAAGAACCACTCGGCTGATCCTTCTTCAATATGCCCTTCACCAACATGCAGTGTTTCCTTGATTGAATTAGCTCTCACACCAATATTTGCGTCTAGAGCCTTTGCATTGAGGGCTATCTGAAAATGGCTGTGGCGCTGAAGTTGCCTGTGAATGTGGAGTTGGTGGCATGTGAAACCCGCATGTGGAGCATTCGTTTGTGTGGGATGCTCTACCAGGTTCATTCCTAGATAATGCACTCAAAGGGCACTAAGCATAGAGTGTGAAAACTGAGTTTCCTTGAGAGCTGCTTGGAAGCCTGATGGTGTGTGAAGTTAGTGAGCCAAATGGAGTTGTTCTCCCACAAGAACCACTCGGCTGATCCTTCTTCAATATGCCCTTCACCAACATGCAGTGTTTCCTTGATTGAATTAGCTCTCATACCAATATTTGCGTCTAGAGCCTTTGCATTGAGGGCTATCTGAAAACGGCTGTGGCGCTGAAGTTGCCTGTGAATGTGGAGTTGGTGGCAAGTGAAACCCGCATGTGGAGCATTCGTTTGTGTGGGATGCTCTACCAGGTTCATTTCAGTCCTAGCCATACAACGGGCACTAAGCATAGAGTGTGAAAACTGAGTTTCCTTGAGAGCTGCTTGGAAGCCTGATGGTGTGTGAAGTTAGTGAGCCAAATGGAGTTGTTCTCCCACAAGAACCACTCGGCTGATCCTTCTTCAATATGCCCTTCAGCAACATGCAGTGTTTCCTTGATTGAATTAGCTCTCACACCAATATTTGCGTCTAGAGCCTTTGCATTGAGGGCTATCTGAAAACGGCTGTGGCGCTGAAGTTGCCTGTGAATGTGGAGTTGGTGGCATGTGAAACCCGCATGTGGAGCATTCGTTTGTGTGGGATGCTCTACCAGGTTCATTCCTGGATAATGCACTCAAAGGGCACTAAGCATAGAGTGTGAAAACTGAGTTTCCTTGAGAGCTGCTTGGAAGCCTGATGGTGTGTGAAGTTAGTGAGCCAAATGGAGTTGTTCTCCCACAAGAACCACTCGCTGATCCTTCTTCAATATGCCCTTCACCAACATGCAGTGTTTCCTTGATTGAATTAGCTCTCACACCAATATTTGCGTCTAGAGCCTTTGCATTGAGGGCTATCTGAAAACGGCTGTGGCGCTGAAGTTGCCTGTGAATGTGGAGTTGGTGGCATGTGAAACCCGCATGTGGAGCATTCGTTTGTGTGGGATGCTGACCAAGCTTCATTTCAGTCCTAGGCACACAACGGGCACTAAGCATAGAGTGTGAAAACTGAGTTTCCTTGAGAGCTGCTTGGAAGCCTGATGGTGTGTGAAGTTAGTGAGCCAAATGGAGTTGTTCTCCCACAAGAACCACTCGGTTGATCCTTCTTCAATATGCCCTTCACCAACATGCAGTGTTTCCTTGATTGAATTAGCTCTCACACCAATATTTGCGTCTAGAGCCTTTGCATTGTGGGCTATCTGAAAACGGCTGTGGCGCTGAAGTTGCCTGTGAATGTGGAGTTGGTGGCATGTGAAACCCGCATGTGGAGCATTCGTTTGTGTGGGATGCTCTACCAGGTTCATTCCTAGATAATGCACTCAAAGGGCACTAAGCATAGAGTGTGAAAACTGAGTTTCCTTGAGAGCTGCTTGGAAGCCTGATGGTGTGTGAAGTTAGTGAGCCAAATGGAGTTGTTCTCCCACAAGAACCACTCGGTTGATCCTTCTTCAATATGCCCTTCACCAACATGCAGTGTTTCCTTGATTGAATTAGCTCTCACACCAATATTTGCGTCTAGAGCCTTTGCATTGTGGGCTATCTGAAAACGGCTGTGGCGCTGAAGTTGCCTGTGAATGTGGAGTTGGTGGCATGTGAAACCCGCATGTGGAGCATTCGTTTGTGTGGGATGCTCTACCAGGTTCATTCCTAGATAATGCACTCAAAGGGCACTAAGCATAGAGTGTGAAAACTGAGTTTCCTTGAGAGCTGCTTGGAAGCCTGATGGTGTGTGAAGTTAGTGAGCCAAATGGAGTTGTTCTCCCACAAGAACCACTCGGCTGATCCTTCTTCAATATGCCCTTCACCAACATGCAGTGTTTCCTTGATTGAATTAGCTCTCACACCAATATTTGCGTCTAGAGCCTTTGCATTGAGGGCTATCTGAAAACGGCTGTGGCGCTGAAGTTGCCTGTGAATGTGGAGTTGGTGGCATGTGAAACCCGCATGTGGAGCATTCGTTTGTGTGGGATGCTGACCAAGCTTCATTTCAGTCCTAGCCACACAAAGACCACTTAGCATAGAGTGTGAAAACTGAGTTTCCTTGAGAGCTGCTTGGAAGCCTGATGGTGTGTGAAGTTAGTGAGCCAAATGGAGTTGTTCTCCCACAAGAACCACTCGGCTGATCCTTCTTCAATATGCCCTTCACCAACATGCAGTGTTTCCTTGATTGAATTAGCTCTCACACCAATATTTGCGTCTAGAGCCTTTGCATTGAGGGCTATCTGAAAACGGCTGTGGCGCTGAAGTTGCCTGTGAATGTGGAGTTGGTGGCATGTGAAACCCGCATGTGGAGCATTCGTTTGTGTGGGTTGCTCTACCAGGTTCATTCCTAGATAATGCACTCAAAGGGCACTAAGCATAGAGTGTAAAAACTGAGTTTCCTTGAGAGCTGCTTGGAAGCCTGATGGTGTGTGAAGTTAGAGAGCCAAATGGAGTTGTTCTCCCACAAGAACCACTCGGCTGATCCTTCTTCAATATGCCCTTCACCAACATGCAGTGTTTCCTTGATTGAATTAGCTCTCATACCAATATTTGCGTCTAGAGCCTTTGCATTGAGGGCTATCTGAAAACGGCTGTGGCGCTGAAGTTGCCTGTGAATGTGGAGTTGGTGGCATGTGAAACCCGCATGTGGAGCATTCGTTTGTGTGGGATGCTGACCAAGCTTCATTTCAGTCCTAGGCACACAAAGGGCACTAAGCATAGAGTGTGAAAACTGAGTTTCCTTGAGAGCTGCTTGGAAGCCTGATGGTGTGTGAAGTTAGTGAGCCAAATGGAGTTGTTCTCCCACAAGAACCACTCGGCTGATCCTTCTTCAATATGCCCTTCACCAACATGCAGTGTTTCCTTGATTGAATTAGCTCTCACACCAATATTTGCGTCTAGAGCCTTTGCATTGAGGGCTATCTGAAAACGGCTGTGGCGCTGAAGTTGCCTGTGAATGTGGAGTTGGTGGCATGTGAAACCCGCATGTGGAGCATTCGTTTGTGTGGGATGCTCTACCAGGTTCATTCCTAGATAATGCACTCAAAGGGCACTAAGCATAGAGTGTGAAAACTGAGTTTCCTTGAGAGCTGCTTGGAAGCCTGATGGTGTGTGAAGTTAGTGAGCCAAATGGAGTTGTTCTCCCACAAGAACCACTCGGCTGATCCTTCTTCAATATGCCCTTCACCAACATGCAGTGTTTCCTTGATTGAATTAGCTCTCACACCAATATTTGCGTCTAGAGCCTTTGCATTGTGGGCTATCTGAAAACGGCTGTGGCGCTGAAGTTGCCTGTGAATGTGGAGTTGGTGGCATGTGAAACCCGCATGTGGAGCATTCGTTTGTGTGGGATGCTCTACCAGGTTCATTCCTAGATAATGCACTCAAAGGGCACTAAGCATAGAGTGTGAAAACTGAGTTTCCTTGAGAGCTGCTTGGAAGCCTGATGGTGTGTGAAGTTAGTGAGCCAAATGGAGTTGTTCTCCCACAAGAACCACTCGGCTGATCCTTCTTCAATATGCCCTTCACCAACATGCAGTGTTTCCTTGATTGAATTAGCTCTCACACCAATATTTGCGTCTAGAGCCTTTGCATTGAGGGGCTATCTGAAAACGGCTGTGGCGCTGAAGTTGCCTGTGAATATGGAGTTGGTGGCATGTGAAACCCGCATGTGGAGCATTCGTTTGTGTGGGATGCTGACCAAGCTTCATTTCAGTCCTAGGCACACAAAGGGCACTAAGCATAGAGTGTGAAAACTGAGTTTCCTTGAGAGCTGCTTGGAAGCCTGATGGTGTGTGAAGTTAGTGAGCCAAATGGAGTTGTTCTCCCACAAGAACCACTCGGCTGATCCTTCTTCAATATGCCCTTCACCAACATGCAGTGTTTCCTTGATTGAATTAGCTCTCACACCAATATTTGCGTCTAGAGCCTTTGCATTGAGGGCTATCTGAAAACGGCTGTGGCGCTGAAGTTGCCTGTGAATGTGGAGTTGGTGGCATGTGAAACCCGCATGTGGAGCATTCGTTTGTGTGGGATGCTCTACCAGGTTCATTCCTAGATAATGCACTCAAAGGGCACTAAGCATAGAGTGTGAAAACTGAGTTTCCTTGAGAGCTGCTTGGAAGCCTGATGGTGTGTGAAGTTAGTGAGCCAAATGGAGTTGTTCTCCCACAAGAACCACTCGGCTGATCCTTCTTCAATATGCCCTTCACCAACATGCAGTGTTTCCTTGATTGAATTAGCTCTCACACCAATATTTGCGTCTAGAGCCTTTGCATTGAGGGCTATCTGAAAACGGCTGTGGCGCTGAAGTTGCCTGTGAATATGGAGTTGGTGGCATGTGAAACCCGCATGTGGAGCATTCGTTTGTGTGGGATGCTGACCAAGCTTCATTTCAGTCCTAGGCACACAAAGGGCACTAAGCATAGAGTGTGAAAACTGAGTTTCCTTGAGAGCTGCTTGGAAGCCTGATGGTGTGTGAAGTTAGTGAGCCAAATGGAGTTGTTCTCCCACAAGAACCACTCGGCTGATCCTTCTTCAATATGCCCTTCACCAACATGCAGTGTTTCCTTGATTGAATTAGCTCTCACACCAATATTTGCGTCTAGAGCCTTTGCATTGAGGGCTATCTGAAAACGGCTGTGGCGCTGAAGTTGCCTGTGAATGTGGAGTTGGTGGCATGTGAAACCCGCATGTGGAGCATTCGTTTGTGTGGGATGCTCTACCAGGTTCATTCCTAGATAATGCACTCAAAGGGCACTAAGCATAGAGTGTGAAAACTGAGTTTCCTTGAGAGCTGCTTGGAAGCCTGATGGTGTGTGAAGTTAGAGAGCCAAATGGAGTTGTTCTCCCACAAGAACCACTCGGCTGATCCTTCTTCAATATGCCCTTCACCAACATGCAGTGTTTCCTTGATTGAATTAGCTCTCACACCAATATTTGCGTCTAGAGCCTTTGCATTGAGGGCTATCTGAAAACGGCTGTGGCGCTGAAGTTGCCTGTGAATATGGAGTTGGTGGCATGTGAAACCCGCATGTGGAGCATTCGTTTGTGTGGGATGCTGACCAAGCTTCATTTCAGTCCTAGGCACACAAAGGGCACTAAGCATAGAGTGTGAAAACTGAGTTTCCTTGAGAGCTGCTTGGAAGCCTGATGGTGTGTGAAGTTAGTGAGCCAAATGGAGTTGTTCTCCCACAAGAACCACTCGGCTGATCCTTCTTCAATATGCCCTTCACCAACATGCAGTGTTTCCTTGATTGAATTAGCTCTCACACCAATATTTGCGTCTAGAGCCTTTGCATTGAGGGCTATCTGAAAACGGCTGTGGCGCTGAAGTTGCCTGTGAATGTGGAGTTGGTGGCATGTGAAACCCGCATGTGGAGCATTCGTTTGTGTGGGATGCTCTACCAGGTTCATTCCTAGATAATGCACTCAAAGGGCACTAAGCATAGAGTGTGAAAACTGAGTTTCCTTGAGAGCTGCTTGGAAGCCTGATGGTGTGTGAAGTTAGAGAGCCAAATGGAGTTGTTCTCCCACAAGAACCACTCGGCTGATCCTTCTTCAATATGCCCTTCACCAACATGCAGTGTTTCCTTGATTGAATTAGCTCTCATACCAATATTTGCGTCTAGAGCCTTTGCATTGAGGGCTATCTGAAAACGGCTGTGGCGCTGAAGTTGCCTGTGAATGTGGAGTTGGTGGCAAGTGAAACCCGCATGTGGAGCATTCGTTTGTGTGGGATGCTCTACCAGGTTCATTTCAGTCCTAGCCATACAAAGGGCACTAAGCATAGAGTGTGAAAACTGAGTTTCCTTGAGAGCTGCTTGGAAGCCTGATGGTGTGTGAAGTTAGTGAGCCAAATGGAGTTGTTCTCCCACAAGAACCACTCGGCTGATCCTTCTTCAATATGCCCTTCACCAACATGCAGTGTTTCCTTGATTGAATTAGCTCTCACACCAATATTTGCGTCTAGAGCCTTTGCATTGAGGGCTATCTGAAAACGGCTGTGGCGCTGAAGTTGCCTGTGAATGTGGAGTTGGTGGCATGTGAAACCCGCATGTGGAGCATTCGTTTGTGTGGGATGCTGACCAAGCTTCATTTCAGTCCTAGGCACACAAAGGGCACTAAGCATAGAGTGTGAAAACTGAGTTTCCTTGAGAGCTGCTTGGAAGCCTGATGGTGTGTGAAGTTAGTGAGCCAAATGGAGTTGTTCTCCCACAAGAACCACTCGGCTGATCCTTCTTCAATATGCCCTTCACCAACATGCAGTGTTTCCTTGATTGAATTAGCTCTCACACCAATATTTGCGTCTAGAGCCTTTGCATTGAGGGCTATCTGAAAACGGCTGTGGCGCTGAAGTTGCCTGTGAATGTGGAGTTGGTGGCATGTGAAACCCGCATGTGGAGCATTCGTTTGTGTGGGATGCTCTACCAGGTTCATTCCTAGATAATGCACTCAAAGGGCACTAAACATAGAGTGTGAAAACTGAGTTTCCTTGAGAGCTGCTTGGAAGCCTGATGGTGTGTGAAGTTAGGGAGCCAAATGGAGTTGTTCTCCCACAAGAACCACTCGGCTGATCCTTCTTCAATATGCCCTTCAGCAACATGCAGTGTTTCCTTGATTGAATTAGCTCTCACACCAATATTTGCGTCTAGAGCCTTTGCATTGAGGGCTATCTGAAAACGGCTGTGGCGCTGAAGTTGCCTGTGAATGTGGAGTTGGTGGCATGTGAAACCCGCATGTGGAGCATTCGTTTGTGTGGGATGCTGACCAAGCTTCATTTCAGTCCTAGCCACACAAAGACCACTTAGCATAGAGTGTGAAAACTGAGTTTCCTTGACAGCTGCTTGGAAGCCTGATGGTGTGTGAAGTTAGTGAGCCAAATGGAGTTGTTCTCCCACAAGAACCACTCGGCTGATCCTTCTTCAATATGCCCTTCACCAACATGCAGTGTTTCCTTGATTGAATTAGCTCTCACACCAATATTTGCGTCTAGAGCCTTTGCATTGAGGGCTATCTGAAAACGGCTGTGGCGCTGAAGTTGCCTGTGAATGTGGAGTTGGTGGCATGTGAAACCCGCATGTGGAGCATTCGTTTGTGTGGGATGCTCTACCAGGTTCATTCCTGGATAATGCACTCAAAGGGCACTAAGCATAGAGTGTGAAAACTGAGTTTCCTTGAGAGCTGCTTGGAAGCCTGATGGTGTGTGAAGTTAGTGAGCCAAATGGAGTTGTTCTCCCACAAGAACCACTCGGCTGATCCTTCTTCAATATGCCCTTCACCAACATGCAGTGTTTCCTTGATTGAATTAGCTCTCACACCAATATTTGCGTCTAGAGCCTTTGCATTGAGGGCTATCTGAAAATGGCTGTGGCGCTGAAGTTGCCTGTGAATGTGGAGTTGGTGGCATGTGAAACCCGCATGTGGAGCATTCGTTTGTGTGGGATGCTCTACCAGGTTCATTCCTAGATAATGCACTCAAAGGGCACTAAGCATAGAGTGTGAAAACTGAGTTTCCTTGAGAGCTGCTTGGAAGCCTGATGGTGTGTGAAGTTAGTGAGCCAAATGGAGTTGTTCTCCCACAAGAACCACTCGGCTGATCCTTCTTCAATATGCCCTTCACCAACATGCAGTGTTTCCTTGATTGAATTAGCTCTCATACCAATATTTGCGTCTAGAGCCTTTGCATTGAGGGCTATCTGAAAACGGCTGTGGCGCTGAAGTTGCCTGTGAATGTGGAGTTGGTGGCAAGTGAAACCCGCATGTGGAGCATTCGTTTGTGTGGGATGCTCTACCAGGTTCATTTCAGTCCTAGCCATACAAAGGGCACTAAGCATAGAGTGTGAAAACTGAGTTTCCTTGAGAGCTGCTTGGAAGCCTGATGGTGTGTGAAGTTAGTCAGCCAAATGGAGTTGTTCTCCCACAAGAACCACTCGGCTGATCCTTCTTCAATATGCCCTTCAGCAACATGCAGTGTTTCCTTGATTGAATTAGCTCTCACACCAATATTTGCGTCTAGAGCCTTTGCATTGAGGGCTATCTGAAAACGGCTGTGGCGCTGAAGTTGCCTGTGAATGTGGAGTTGGTGGCATGTGAAACCCGCATGTGGAGCATTCGTTTGTGTGGGATGCTGACCAAGCTTCATTTCAGTCCTAGGCACACAAAGGGCACTAAGCATAGAGTGTGAAAACTGAGTTTCCTTGAGAGCTGCTTGGAAGCCTGATGGTGTGTGAAGTTAGTGAGCCAAATGGAGTTGTTCTCCCACAAGAACCACTCGGCTGATCCTTCTTCAATATGCCCTTCACCAACATGCAGTGTTTCCTTGATTGAATTAGCTCTCACACCAATATTTGCGTCTAGAGCCTTTGCATTGAGGGCTATCTGAAAACGGCTGTGGCGCTGAAGTTGCCTGTGAATGTGGAGTTGGTGGCATGTGAAACCCGCATGTGGAGCATTCGTTTGTGTGGGATGCTCTACCAGGTTCATTCCTGGATAATGCACTCAAAGGGCACTAAGCATAGAGTGTGAAAACTGAGTTTCCTTGAGAGCTGCTTGGAAGCCTGATGGTGTGTGAAGTTAGTGAGCCAAATGGAGTTGTTCTCCCACAAGAACCACTCGGCTGATCCTTCTTCAATATGTCCTTCACCAACATGCAGTGTTTCCTTGATTGAATTAGCTCTCACACCAATATTTGCGTCTAGAGCCTTTGCATTGAGGGCTATCTGAAAACGGCTGTGGCGCTGAAGTTGCCTGTGAATGTGGAGTTGGTGGCATGTGAAACCCGCATGTGGAGCATTCGTTTGTGTGGGATGCTCTACCAGGTTCATTCCTAGATAATGCACTCAAAGGGCACTAAGCATAGAGTGTGAAAACTGAGTTTCCTTGAGAGCTGCTTGGAAGCCTGATGGTGTGTGAGGTTAGTGAGCCAAATGGAGTTGTTCTCTCACAAGAACCACTCGGCTGATCCTTCTTCAATATGCCCTTCACCAACATGCAGTGTTTCCTTGATTGAATTAGCTCTCACACCAATATTTGCGTCTAGAGCCTTTGCATTGAGGGCTATCTGAAAACGGCTGTGGCGCTGAAGTTGCCTGTGAATGTGGAGTTGGTGGCATGTGAAACCCGCATGTGGAGCATTCGTTTGTGTGGGATGCTCTACCAGGTTCATTCCTAGATAATGCACTCAAAGGGCACTAAGCATAGAGTGTGAAAACTGAGTTTCCTTGAGAGCTGCTTGGAAGCCTGATGGTGTGTGAAGTTAGTGAGCCAAATGGAGTTGTTCTCCCACAAGAACCACTCGGCTGATCCTTCTTCAATATGCCCTTCACCAACATGCAGTGTTTCCTTGATTGAATTAGCTCTCATACCAATATTTGCGTCTAGAGCCTTTGCATTGAGGGCTATCTGAAAACGGCTGTGGCGCTGAAGTTGCCTGTGAATGTGGAGTTGGTGGCAAGTGAAACCCGCATGTGGAGCATTCGTTTGTGTGGGATGCTCTACCAGGTTCATTTCAGTCCTAGCCATACAAAGGGCACTAAGCATAGAGTGTGAAAACTGAGTTTCCTTGAGAGCTGCTTGGAAGCCTGATGGTGTGTGAAGTTAGTCAGCCAAATGGAGTTGTTCTCCCACAAGAACCACTCGGCTGATCCTTCTTCAATATGCCCTTCAGCAACATGCAGTGTTTCCTTGATTGAATTAGCTCTCACACCAATATTTGCGTCTAGAGCCTTTGCATTGAGGGCTATCTGAAAACGGCTGTGGCGCTGAAGTTGCCTGTGAATGTGGAGTTGGTGGCATGTGAAACCCGCATGTGGAGCATTCGTTTGTGTGGGATGCTGACCAAGCTTCATTTCAGTCCTAGGCACACAAAGGGCACTAAGCATAGAGTGTGAAAACTGAGTTTCCTTGAGAGCTGCTTGGAAGCCTGATGGTGTGTGAAGTTAGTGAGCCAAATGGAGTTGTTCTCCCACAAGAACCACTCGGCTGATCCTTCTTCAATATGCCCTTCACCAACATGCAGTGTTTCCTTGATTGAATTAGCTCTCACACCAATATTTGCGTCTAGAGCCTTTGCATTGAGGGCTATCTGAAAACGGCTGTGGCGCTGAAGTTGCCTGTGAATGTGGAGTTGGTGGCATGTGAAACCCGCATGTGGAGCATTCGTTTGTGTGGGATGCTCTACCAGGTTCATTCCTGGATAATGCACTCAAAGGGCACTAAGCATAGAGTGTGAAAACTGAGTTTCCTTGAGAGCTGCTTGGAAGCCTGATGGTGTGTGAAGTTAGTGAGCCAAATGGAGTTGTTCTCCCACAAGAACCACTCGGCTGATCCTTCTTCAATATGTCCTTCACCAACATGCAGTGTTTCCTTGATTGAATTAGCTCTCACACCAATATTTGCGTCTAGAGCCTTTGCATTGAGGGCTATCTGAAAACGGCTGTGGCGCTGAAGTTGCCTGTGAATGTGGAGTTGGTGGCATGTGAAACCCGCATGTGGAGCATTCGTTTGTGTGGGATGCTCTACCAGGTTCATTCCTAGATAATGCACTCAAAGGGCACTAAGCATAGAGTGTGAAAACTGAGTTTCCTTGAGAGCTGCTTGGAAGCCTGATGGTGTGTGAGGTTAGTGAGCCAAATGGAGTTGTTCTCTCACAAGAACCACTCGGCTGATCCTTCTTCAATATGCCCTTCACCAACATGCAGTGTTTCCTTGATTGAATTAGCTCTCACACCAATATTTGCGTCTAGAGCCTTTGCATTGAGGGCTATCTGAAAACGGCTGTGGCGCTGAAGTTGCCTGTGAATGTGGAGTTGGTGGCATGTGAAACCCGCATGTGGAGCATTCGTTTGTGTGGGATGCTCTACCAGGTTCATTCCTAGATAATGCACTCAAAGGGCACTAAGCATAGAGTGTGAAAACTGAGTTTCCTTGAGAGCTGCTTGGAAGCCTGATGGTGTGTGAAGTTAGTGAGCCAAATGGAGTTGTTCTCCCACAAGAACCACTCGGCTGATCCTTCTTCAATATGCCCTTCACCAACATGCAGTGTTTCCTTGATTGAATTAGCTCTCACACCAATATTTGCGTCTAGAGCCTTTGCATTGAGGGCTATCTGAAAACGGCTGTGGCGCTGAAGTTGCCTGTGAATGTGGAGTTGGTGGCATGTGAAACCCGCATGTGGAGCATTCGTTTGTGTGGGATGCTCTACCAGGTTCATTCCTGGATAATGCACTCAAAGGGCACTAAGCATAGAGTGTGAAAACTGAGTTTCCTTGAGAGCTGCTTGGAAGCCTGATGGTGTGTGAAGTTAGTGAGCCAAATGGAGTTGTTCTCCCACAAGAACCACTCGGCTGATCCTTCTTCAATATGTCCTTCACCAACATGCAGTGTTTCCTTGATTGAATTAGCTCTCACACCAATATTTGCGTCTAGAGCCTTTGCATTGAGGGCTATCTGAAAACGGCTGTGGCGCTGAAGTTGCCTGTGAATGTGGAGTTGGTGGCATGTGAAACCCGCATGTGGAGCATTCGTTTGTGTGGGATGCTCTACCAGGTTCATTCCTAGATAATGCACTCAAAGGGCACTAAGCATAGAGTGTGAAAACTGAGTTTCCTTGAGAGCTGCTTGGAAGCCTGATGGTGTGTGAGGTTAGTGAGCCAAATGGAGTTGTTCTCTCACAAGAACCACTCGGCTGATCCTTCTTCAATATGCCCTTCACCAACATGCAGTGTTTCCTTGATTGAATTAGCTCTCACACCAATATTTGCGTCTAGAGCCTTTGCATTGAGGGCTATCTGAAAACGGCTGTGGCGCTGAAGTTGCCTGTGAATGTGGAGTTGGTGGCATGTGAAACCCGCATGTGGAGCATTCGTTTGTGTGGGATGCTCTACCAGGTTCATTCCTAGATAATGCACTCAAAGGGCACTAAGCATAGAGTGTGAAAACTGAGTTTCCTTGAGAGCTGCTTGGAAGCCTGATGGTGTGTGAAGTTAGTGAGCCAAATGGAGTTGTTCTCTCACAAGAACCACTCGGCTGATCCTTCTTCAATATGCCCTTCACCAACATGCAGTGTTTCCTTGATTGAATTAGCTCTCACACCAATATTTGCGTCTAGAGCCTTTGCATTGAGGGCTATCTGAAAACGGCTGTGGCGCTGAAGTTGCCTGTGAATGTGGAGTTGGTGGCATGTGAAACCCGCATGTGGAGCATTCGTTTGTGTGGGATGCTGACCAAGCTTCATTTCAGTCCTAGCCACACAAAGACCACTAAGCATAGAGTGTGAAAACTGAGTTTCCTTGAGAGCTGCTTGGAAGCCTGATGGTGTGTGAAGTTAGTGAGCCAAATGGAGTTGTTCTCCCACAAGAACCACTCGGCTGATCCTTCTTCAATATGCCCTTCACCAACATGCAGTGTTTCCTTGATTGAATTAGCTCTCACACCAATATTTGCGTCTAGAGCCTTTGCATTGAGGGCTATCTGAAAACGGCTGTGGCGCTGAAGTTGCCTGTGAATGTGGAGTTGGTGGCATGTGAAACCCGCATGTGGAGCATTCGTTTGTGTGGGATGCTCTACCAGGTTCATTCCTGGATAATGCACTCAAAGGGCACTAAGCATAGAGTGTGAAAACTGAGTTTCCTTGAGAGCTGCTTGGAAGCCTGATGGTGTGTGAAGTTAGTGAGCCAAATGGAGTTGTTCTCCCACAAGAACCACTCGGCTGATCCTTCTTCAATATGTCCTTCACCAACATGCAGTGTTTCCTTGATTGAATTAGCTCTCACACCAATATTTGCGTCTAGAGCCTTTGCATTGAGGGCTATCTGAAAACGGCTGTGGCGCTGAAGTTGCCTGTGAATGTGGAGTTGGTGGCATGTGAAACCCGCATGTGGAGCATTCGTTTGTGTGGGATGCTCTACCAGGTTCATTCCTAGATAATGCACTCAAAGGGCACTAAGCATAGAGTGTGAAAACTGAGTTTCCTTGAGAGCTGCTTGGAAGCCTGATGGTGTGTGAGGTTAGTGAGCCAAATGGAGTTGTTCTCCCACAAGAACCACTCGGCTGATCCTTCTTCAATATGCCCTTCACCAACATGCAGTGTTTCCTTGATTGAATTAGCTCTCACACCAATATTTGCGTCTAGAGCCTTTGCATTGAGGGCTATCTGAAAACGGCTGTGGCGCTGAAGTTGCCTGTGAATGTGGAGTTGGTGGCATGTGAAACCCGCATGTGGAGCATTCGTTTTTGTGGGATGCTGACCAAGCTTCATTTCAGTCCTAGGCACACAAAGAGCACTAAGCATAGAGTGTGCAACCTGAGTTTCCTTGAGAGCTGCTTGGAAGCCTGATGGTGGGTGAAGTTAGTGAGCCAAATGGAGTTGTTCTCCCACAAGAACCACTCGGCTGATCCTTCTTCAATATGCCCTTCACCAACATGCAGTGTTTCCTTGATTGAATTAGCTCTCACACCAATATTTGCGTCTAGAGCCTTTGCATTGAGGGCTATCTGAAAATGGCTGTGGCGCTGAAGTTGCCTGTGAATGTGGAGTTGGTGGCATGTGAAACCCGCATGTGGAGCATTCGTTTGTGTGGGATGCTCTACCAGGTTCATTCCTAGATAATGCACTCAAAGGGCACTAAGCATAGAGTGTGAAAACTGAGTTTCCTTGAGAGCTGCTTGGAAGCCTGATGGTGTGTGAAGTTAGTGAGCCAAATGGAGTTGTTCTCCCACAAGAACCACTCGGCTGATCCTTCTTCAATATGCCCTTCACCAACATGCAGTGTTTCCTTGATTGAATTAGCTCTCATACCAATATTTGCGTCTAGAGCCTTTGCATTGAGGGCTATCTGAAAACGGCTGTGGCGCTGAAGTTGCCTGTGAATGTGGAGTTGGTGGCAAGTGAAACCCGCATGTGGAGCATTCGTTTGTGTGGGATGCTCTACCAGGCTCATTTCAGTCCTAGCCATACAACGGGCACTAAGCATAGAGTGTGAAAACTGAGTTTCCTTGAGAGCTGCTTGGAAGCCTGATGGTGTGTGAAGTTAGTGAGCCAAATGGAGTTGTTCTCCCACAAGAACCACTCGGCTGATCCTTCTTCAATATGCCCTTCAGCAACATGCAGTGTTTCCTTGATTGAATTAGCTCTCACACCAATATTTGCGTCTAGAGCCTTTGCATTGAGGGCTATCTGAAAACGGCTGTGGCGCTGAAGTTGCCTGTGAATGTGGAGTTGGTGGCATGTGAAACCCGCATGTGGAGCATTCGTTTGTGTGGGATGCTCTACCAGGTTCATTCCTGGATAATGCACTCAAAGGGCACTAAGCATAGAGTGTGAAAACTGAGTTTCCTTGAGAGCTGCTTGGAAGCCTGATGGTGTGTGAAGTTAGTGAGCCAAATGGAGTTGTTCTCCCACAAGAACCACTCGGCTGATCCTTCTTCAATATGCCCTTCACCAACATGCAGTGTTTCCTTGATTGAATTAGCTCTCACACCAATATTTGCGTCTAGAGCCTTTGCATTGAGGGCTATCTGAAAACGGCTGTGGCGCTGAAGTTGCCTGTGAATGTGGAGTTGGTGGCATGTGAAACCCGCATGTGGAGCATTCGTTTTTGTGGGATGCTGACCAAGCTTCATTTCAGTCCTAGGCACACAACGGGCACTAAGCATAGAGTGTGAAAACTGAGTTTCCTTGAGAGCTGCTTGGAAGCCTGATGGTGTGTGAAGTTAGTGAGCCAAATGGAGTTGTTCTCCCACAAGAACCACTCGGTTGATCCTTCTTCAATATGCCCTTCACCAACATGCAGTGTTTCCTTGATTGAATTAGCTCTCACACCAATATTTGCGTCTAGAGCCTTTGCATTGTGGGCTATCTGAAAACGGCTGTGGCGCTGAAGTTGCCTGTGAATGTGGAGTTGGTGGCATGTGAAACCCGCATGTGGAGCATTCGTTTGTGTGGGATGCTCTACCAGGTTCATTCCTAGATAATGCACTCAAAGGGCACTAAGCATAGAGTGTGAAAACTGAGTTTCCTTGAGAGCTGCTTGGAAGCCTGATGGTGTGTGAAGTTAGTGAGCCAAATGGAGTTGTTCTCCCACAAGAACCACTCGGTTGATCCTTCTTCAATATGCCCTTCACCAACATGCAGTGTTTCCTTGATTGAATTAGCTCTCACACCAATATTTGCGTCTAGAGCCTTTGCATTGTGGGCTATCTGAAAACGGCTGTGGCGCTGAAGTTGCCTGTGAATGTGGAGTTGGTGGCATGTGAAACCCGCATGTGGAGCATTCGTTTGTGTGGGATGCTCTACCAGGTTCATTCCTAGATAATGCACTCAAAGGGCACTAAGCATAGAGTGTGAAAACTGAGTTTCCTTGAGAGCTGCTTGGAAGCCTGATGGTGTGTGAAGTTAGTGAGCCAAATGGAGTTGTTCTCCCACAAGAACCACTCGGCTGATCCTTCTTCAATATGCCCTTCACCAACATGCAGTGTTTCCTTGATTGAATTAGCTCTCACACCAATATTTGCGTCTAGAGCCTTTGCATTGAGGGCTATCTGAAAACGGCTGTGGCGCTGAAGTTGCCTGTGAATATGGAGTTGGTGGCATGTGAAACCCGCATGTGGAGCATTCGTTTGTGTGGGATGCTGACCAAGCTTCATTTCAGTCCTAGCCACACAAAGACCACTAAGCATAGAGTGTGAAAACTGAGTTTCCTTGAGAGCTGCTTGGAAGCCTGATGGTGTGTGAAGTTAGTGAGCCAAATGGAGTTGTTCTCCCACAAGAACCATTCAGCTGATCCTTCTTCAATATGCCCTTCACCAACATGCAGTGTTTCCTTGATTGAATTAGCTCTCACACCAATATTTGCGTCTAGAGCCTTTGCATTGAGGGCTATCTGAAAACGGCTGTGGCGCTGAAGTTGCCTGTGAATGTGGAGTTGGTGGCATGTGAAACCCGCATGTGGAGCATTCGTTTGTGTGGGATGCTCTACCAGGTTCATTCCTGGATAATGCACTCAAAGGGAACTAAACATAGAGTGTGAAAACTGAGTTTCCTTGAGAGCTGCTTGGAAGCCTGATGGTGTGTGAAGTTAGTGAGCCAAATGGAGTTGTTCTCCCACAAGAACCACTCGGCTGATCCTTCTTCAATATGCCCTTCACCAACATGCAGTGTTTCCTTGATTGAATTAGCTCTCACACCAATATTTGCGTCTAGAGCCTTTGCATTGAGGGCTATCTGAAAACGGCTGTGGCGCTGAAGTTGCCTGTGAATGTGGAGTTGGTGGCATGTGAAACCCGCATGTGGAGCATTCGTTTGTGTGGGATGCTCTACCAGGTTCATTCCTAGATAATGCACTCAAAGGGCACTAAGCATAGAGTGTGAAAACTGAGTTTCCTTGAGAGCTGCTTGGAAGCCTGATGGTGTGTGAAGTTAGAGAGCCAAATGGAGTTGTTCTCCACAAGAACCACTCGGCTGATCCTTCTTCAATATGCCCTTCACCAACATGCAGTGTTTCCTTGATTGAATTAGCTCTCATACCAATATTTGCGTCTAGAGCCTTTGCATTGAGGGCTATCTGAAAACGGCTGTGGCGCTGAAGTTGCCTGTGAATGTGGAGTTGGTGGCAAGTGAAACCCGCATGTGGAGCATTCGTTTGTGTGGGATGCTCTACCAGGTTCATTTCAGTCCTAGCCATACAAAGGGCACTAAGCATAGAGTGTGAAAACTGAGTTTCCTTGAGAGCTGCTTGGAAGCCTGATGGTGTGTGAAGTTAGTGAGCCAAATGGAGTTGTTCTCCCACAAGAACCACTCGGCTGATCCTTCTTCAATATGCCCTTCACCAACATGCAGTGTTTCCTTGATTGAATTAGCTCTCACACCAATATTTGCGTCTAGAGCCTTTGCATTGTGGGCTATCTGAAAACGGCTGTGGCGCTGAAGTTGCCTGTGAATGTGGAGTTGGTGGCATGTGAAACCCGCATGTGGAGCATTCGTTTGTGTGGGATGCTGACCAAGCTTCATTTCAGTCCTAGGCACACAAAGGGCACTAAGCATAGAGTGTGAAAACTGAGTTTCCTTGAGAGCTGCTTGGAAGCCTGATGGTGTGTGAAGTTAGTGAGCCAAATGGAGTTGTTCTCCCACAAGAACCACTCGGCTGATCCTTCTTCAATATGCCCTTCACCAACATGCAGTGTTTCCTTGATTGAATTAGCTCTCACACCAATATTTGCGTCTAGAGCCTTTGCATTGAGGGCTATCTGAAAACGGCTGTGGCGCTGAAGTTGCCTGTGAATGTGGAGTTGGTGGCAAGTGAAACCCGCATGTGGAGCATTCGTTTGTGTGGGATGCTCTACCAGGTTCATTCCTAGATAATGCACTCAAAGGGCACTAAGCATAGAGTGTGAAAACTGAGTTTCCTTGAGAGCTGCTTGGAAGCCTGATGGTGTGTGAAGTTAGTGAGCCAAATGGAGTTGTTCTCCCACAAGAACCACTCGGTTGATCCTTCTTCAATATGCCCTTCACCAACATGCAGTGTTTCCTTGATTGAATTAGCTCTCACACCAATATTTGCGTCTAGAGCCTTTGCATTGTGGGCTATCTGAAAACGGCTGTGGCGCTGAAGTTGCCTGTGAATGTGGAGTTGGTGGCATGTGAAACCCGCATGTGGAGCATTCGTTTGTGTGGGATGCTCTACCAGGTTCATTCCTAGATAATGCACTCAAAGGGCACTAAGCATAGAGTGTGAAAACTGAGTTTCCTTGAGAGCTGCTTGGAAGCCTGATGGTGTGTGAAGTTAGTGAGCCAAATGGAGTTGTTCTCCCACAAGAACCACTCGGCTGATCCTTCTTCAATATGCCCTTCACCAACATGCAGTGTTTCCTTGATTGAATTAGCTCTCACACCAATATTTGCGTCTAGAGCCTTTGCATTGAGGGCTATCTGAAAACGGCTGTGGCGCTGAAGTTGCCTGTGAATATGGAGTTGGTGGCATGTGAAACCCGCATGTGGAGCATTCGTTTGTGTGGGATGCTGACCAAGCTTCATTTCAGTCCTAGGCACACAAAGGGCACTAAGCATAGAGTGTGAAAACTGAGTTTCCTTGAGAGCTGCTTGGAAGCCTGATGGTGTGTGAAGTTAGTGAGCCAAATGGAGTTGTTCTCCCACAAGAACCACTCGGCTGATCCTTCTTCAATATGCCCTTCACCAACATGCAGTGTTTCCTTGATTGAATTAGCTCTCACACCAATATTTGCGTCTAGAGCCTTTGCATTGAGGGCTATCTGAAAACGGCTGTGGCGCTGAAGTTGCCTGTGAATGTGGAGTTGGTGGCATGTGAAACCCGCATGTGGAGCATTCGTTTGTGTGGGATGCTCTACCAGGTTCATTCCTAGATAATGCACTCAAAGGGCACTAAGCATAGAGTGTGAAAACTGAGTTTCCTTGAGAGCTGCTTGGAAGCCTGATGGTGTGTGAAGTTAGAGAGCCAAATGGAGTTGTTCTCCCACAAGAACCACTCGGCTGATCCTTCTTCAATATGCCCTTCACCAACATGCAGTGTTTCCTTGATTGAATTAGCTCTCATACCAATATTTGCGTCTAGAGCCTTTGCATTGAGGGCTATCTGAAAACGGCTGTGGCGCTGAAGTTGCCTGTGAATGTGGAGTTGGTGGCAAGTGAAACCCGCATGTGGAGCATTCGTTTGTGTGGGATGCTCTACCAGGTTCATTTCAGTCCTAGCCATACAAAGGGCACTAAGCATAGAGTGTGAAAACTGAGTTTCCTTGAGAGCTGCTTGGAAGCCTGATGGTGTGTGAAGTTAGTGAGCCAAATGGAGTTGTTCTCCCACAAGAACCACTCGGCTGATCCTTCTTCAATATGCCCTTCACCAACATGCAGTGTTTCCTTGATTGAATTAGCTCTCACACCAATATTTGCGTCTAGAGCCTTTGCATTGAGGGCTATCTGAAAACGGCTGTGGCGCTGAAGTTGCCTGTGAATGTGGAGTTGGTGGCATGTGAAACCCGCATGTGGAGCATTCGTTTGTGTGGGATGCTGACCAAGCTTCATTTCAGTCCTAGGCACACAAAGGGCACTAAGCATAGAGTGTGAAAACTGAGTTTCCTTGAGAGCTGCTTGGAAGCCTGATGGTGTGTGAAGTTAGTGAGCCAAATGGAGTTGTTCTCCCACAAGAACCACTCGGCTGATCCTTCTTCAATATGCCCTTCACCAACATGCAGTGTTTCCTTGATTGAATTAGCTCTCACACCAATATTTGCGTCTAGAGCCTTTGCATTGAGGGCTATCTGAAAACGGCTGTGGCGCTGAAGTTGCCTGTGAATGTGGAGTTGGTGGCATGTGAAACCCGCATGTGGAGCATTCGTTTGTGTGGGATGCTCTACCAGGTTCATTCCTAGATAATGCACTCAAAGGGCACTAAACATAGAGTGTGAAAACTGAGTTTCCTTGAGAGCTGCTTGGAAGCCTGATGGTGTGTGAAGTTAGGGAGCCAAATGGAGTTGTTCTCCCACAAGAACCACTCGGCTGATCCTTCTTCAATATGCCCTTCACCAACATGCAGTGTTTCCTTGATTGAATTAGCTCTCACACCAATATTTGCGTCTAGAGCCTTTGCATTGAGGGCTATCTGAAAACGGCTGTGGCGCTGAAGTTGCCTGTGAATGTGGAGTTGGTGGCATGTGAAACCCGCATGTGGAGCATTCGTTTGTGTGGGATGCTGACCAAGCTTCATTTCAGTCCTAGCCACACAAAGACCACTTAGCATAGAGTGTGAAAACTGAGTTTCCTTGAGAGCTGCTTGGAAGCCTGATGGTGTGTGAAGTTAGTGAGCCAAATGGAGTTGTTCTCCCACAAGAACCACTCGGCTGATCCTTCTTCAATATGCCCTTCACCAACATGCAGTGTTTCCTTGATTGAATTAGCTCTCACACCAATATTTGCGTCTAGAGCCTTTGCATTGAGGGCTATCTGAAAACGGCTGTGGCGCTGAAGTTGCCTGTGAATGTGGAGTTGGTGGCATGTGAAACCCGCATGTGGAGCATTCGTTTGTGTGGGATGCTCTACCAGGTTCATTCCTGGATAATGCACTCAAAGGGCACTAAGCATAGAGTGTGAAAACTGAGTTTCCTTGAGAGCTGCTTGGAAGCCTGATGGTGTGTGAAGTTAGTGAGCCAAATGGAGTTGTTCTCCCACAAGAACCACTCGGCTGATCCTTCTTCATATGCCCTTCACCAACATGCAGTGTTTCCTTGATTGAATTAGCTCTCACACCAATATTTGCGTCTAGAGCCTTTGCATTGAGGGCTATCTGAAAATGGCTGTGGCGCTGAAGTTGCCTGTGAATGTGGAGTTGGTGGCATGTGAAACCCGCATGTGGAGCATTCGTTTGTGTGGGATGCTCTACCAGGTTCATTCCTAGATAATGCACTCAAAGGGCACTAAGCATAGAGTGTGAAAACTGAGTTTCCTTGAGAGCTGCTTGGAAGCCTGATGGTGTGTGAAGTTAGTGAGCCAAATGGAGTTGTTCTCCCACAAGAACCACTCGGCTGATCCTTCTTCAATATGCCCTTCACCAACATGCAGTGTTTCCTTGATTGAATTAGCTCTCATACCAATATTTGCGTCTAGAGCCTTTGCATTGAGGGCTATCTGAAAACGGCTGTGGCGCTGAAGTTGCCTGTGAATGTGGAGTTGGTGGCAAGTGAAACCCGCATGTGGAGCATTCGTTTGTGTGGGATGCTCTACCAGGTTCATTTCAGTCCTAGCCATACAAAGGGCACTAAGCATAGAGTGTGAAAACTGAGTTTCCTTGAGAGCTGCTTGGAAGCCTGATGGTGTGTGAAGTTAGTGAGCCAAATGGAGTTGTTCTCCCACAAGAACCACTCAGCTGATCCTTCTTCAATATGCCCTTCACCAACATGCAGTGTTTCCTTGATTGAATTAGCTCTCACACCAATATTTGCGTCTAGAGCCTTTGCATTGAGGACTATTTGAAAACGGCTGTGGCGCTGAAGTTGCCTGTGAATGTGGAGTTGGTGGCATGTGAAACCCGCATGTGGAGCATTCGTTTGTGTGGGATGCTCTACCAGGTTCATTCCTGGATAATGCACTCAAAGGGCACTAAGCATAGAGTGTGAAAACTGAGTTTCCTTGAGAGCTGCTTGGAAGCCTGATGGTGTGTGAAGTTAGTGAGCCAAATGGAGTTGTTCTCCCACAAGAACCACTCGGCTGATCCTTCTTCAATATGCCCTTCACCAACATGCAGTGTTTCCTTGATTGAATTAGCTCTCACACCAATATTTGCGTCTAGAGCCTTTGCATTGAGGGCTATCTGAAAACGGCTGTGGCGCTGAAGTTGCCTGTGAATGTGGAGTTGGTGGCATGTGAAACCCGCATGTGGAGCATTCGTTTGTGTGGGATGCTGACCAAGCTTCATTTCAGTCCTAGGCACACAACGGGCACTAAGCATAGAGTGTGAAAACTGAGTTTCCTTGAGAGCTGCTTGGAAGCCTGATGGTGTGTGAAGTTAGTGAGCCAAATGGAGTTGTTCTCCCACAAGAACCACTCGGCTGATCCTTCTTCAATATGCCCTTCACCAACATGCAGTGTTTCCTTGATTGAATTAGCTCTCACACCAATATTTGCGTCTAGAGCCTTTGCATTGTGGGCTATCTGAAAACGGCTGTGGCGCTGAAGTTGCCTGTGAATGTGGAGTTGGTGGCATGTGAAACCCGCATGTGGAGCATTCGTTTGTGTGGGATGCTCTACCAGGTTCATTCCTAGATAATGCACTCAAAGGGCACTAAGCATAGAGTGTGAAAACTGAGTTTCCTTGAGAGCTGCTTGGAAGCCTGATGGTGTGTGAAGTTAGTGAGCCAAATGGAGTTGTTCTCCCACAAGAACCACTCGGTTGATCCTTCTTCAATATGCCCTTCACCAACATGCAGTGTTTCCTTGATTGAATTAGCTCTCACACCAATATTTGCGTCTAGAGCCTTTGCATTGTGGGCTATCTGAAAACGGCTGTGGCGCTGAAGTTGCCTGTGAATGTGGAGTTGGTGGCATGTGAAACCCGCATGTGGAGCATTCGTTTGTGTGGGATGCTCTACCAGGTTCATTCCTAGATAATGCACTCAAAGGGCACTAAGCATAGAGTGTGAAAACTGAGTTTCCTTGAGAGCTGCTTGGAAGCCTGATGGTGTGTGAAGTTAGTGAGCCAAATGGAGTTGTTCTCCCACAAGAACCATTCAGCTGATCCTTCTTCAATATGCCCTTCACCAACATGCAGTGTTTCCTTGATTGAATTAGCTCTCACACCAATATTTGCGTCTAGAGCCTTTGCATTGAGGGCTATCTGAAAACGGCTGTGGCGCTGAAGTTGCCTGTGAATGTGGAGTTGGTGGCATGTGAAACCCGCATGTGGAGCATTCGTTTGTGTGGGATGCTCTACCAGGTTCATTCCTAGATAATGCACTCAAAGGGCACTAAGCATAGAGTGTGAAAACTGAGTTTCCTTGAGAGCTGCTTGGAAGCCTGATGGTGTGTGAAGTTAGTGAGCCAAATGGAGTTGTTCTCCCACAAGAACCACTCGGTTGATCCTTCTTCAATATGCCCTTCACCAACATGCAGTGTTTCCTTGATTGAATTAGCTCTCACACCAATATTTGCGTCTAGAGCCTTTGCATTGTGGGCTATCTGAAAACGGCTGTGGCGCTGAAGTTGCCTGAGAATGTGGAGTTGGTGGCATGTGAAACCCGCATGTGGAGCATTCGTTTGTGTGGGATGCTCTACCAGGTTCATTCCTAGATAATGCACTCAAAGGGCACTAAGCATAGAGTGTGAAAACTGAGTTTCCTTGAGAGCTGCTTGGAAGCCTGATGGTGTGTGAAGTTAGTGAGCCAAATGGAGTTGTTCTCCCACAAGAACCACTCGGCTGATCCTTCTTCAATATGCCCTTCACCAACATGCAGTGTTTCCTTGATTGAATTAGCTCTCACACCAATATTTGCGTCTAGAGCCTTTGCATTGAGGGCTATCTGAAAACGGCTGTGGCGCTGAAGTTGCCTGTGAATGTGGAGTTGGTGGCATGTGAAACCCGCATGTGGAGCATTCGTTTGTGTGGGATGCTCTACCAGGTTCATTCCTGGATAATGCACTCAAAGGGCACTAAACATAGAGTGTGAACACTGAGTTTCCTTGAGAGCTGCTTGGAAGCCTGATGGTGTGTGAAGTTAGTGAGCCAAATGGAGTTGTTCTCCCACAAGAACCACTCGGCTGATCCTTCTTCAATATGCCCTTCACCAACATGCAGTGTTTCCTTGATTGAATTAGCTCTCACACCAATATTTGCGTCTAGAGCCTTTGCATTGAGGGCTATCTGAAAACGGCTGTGGCGCTGAAGTTGCCTGTGAATGTGGAGTTGGTGGCATGTGAAACCCGCATGTGGAGCATTCGTTTTTGTGGGATGCTGACCAAGCTTCATTTCAGTCCTAGGCACACAAAGAGCACTAAGCATAGAGTGTGCAACCTGAGTTTCCTTGAGAGCTGCTTGGAAGCCTGATGGTGGGTGAAGTTAGTGAGCCAAATGGAGTTGTTCTCCCACAAGAACCACTCGGCTGATCCTTCTTCAATATGCCCTTCACCAACATGCAGTGTTTCCTTGATTGAATTAGCTCTCACACCAATATTTGCGTCTAGAGCCTTTGCATTGAGGGCTATCTGAAAATGGCTGTGGCGCTGAAGTTGCCTGTGAATGTGGAGTTGGTGGCATGTGAAACCCGCATGTGGAGCATTCGTTTGTGTGGGATGCTCTACCAGGTTCATTCCTAGATAATGCACTCAAAGGGCACTAAGCATAGAGTGTGAAAACTGAGTTTCCTTGAGAGCTGCTTGGAAGCCTGATGGTGTGTGAAGTTAGTGAGCCAAATGGAGTTGTTCTCCCACAAGAACCACTCGGCTGATCCTTCTTCAATATGCCCTTCACCAACATGCAGTGTTTCCTTGATTGAATTAGCTCTCATACCAATATTTGCGTCTAGAGCCTTTGCATTGAGGGCTATCTGAAAACGGCTGTGGCGCTGAAGTTGCCTGTGAATGTGGAGTTGGTGGCAAGTGAAACCCGCATGTGGAGCATTCGTTTGTGTGGGATGCTCTACCAGGCTCATTTCAGTCCTAGCCATACAACGGGCACTAAGCATAGAGTGTGAAAACTGAGTTTCCTTGAGAGCTGCTTGGAAGCCTGATGGTGTGTGAAGTTAGTGAGCCAAATGGAGTTGTTCTCCCACAAGAACCACTCGGCTGATCCTTCTTCAATATGCCCTTCAGCAACATGCAGTGTTTCCTTGATTGAATTAGCTCTCACACCAATATTTGCGTCTAGAGCCTTTGCATTGAGGGCTATCTGAAAACGGCTGTGGCGCTGAAGTTGCCTGTGAATGTGGAGTTGGTGGCATGTGAAACCCGCATGTGGAGCATTCGTTTGTGTGGGATGCTCTACCAGGTTCATTCCTGGATAATGCACTCAAAGGGCACTAAGCATAGAGTGTGAAAACTGAGTTTCCTTGAGAGCTGCTTGGAAGCCTGATGGTGTGTGAAGTTAGTGAGCCAAATGGAGTTGTTCTCCCACAAGAACCACTCGGCTGATCCTTCTTCAATATGCCCTTCACCAACATGCAGTGTTTCCTTGATTGAATTAGCTCTCACACCAATATTTGCGTCTAGAGCCTTTGCATTGAGGGCTATCTGAAAACGGCTGTGGCGCTGAAGTTGCCTGTGAATGTGGAGTTGGTGGCATGTGAAACCCGCATGTGGAGCATTCGTTTGTGTGGGATGCTGACCAAGCTTCATTTCAGTCCTAGGCACTCAAAGGGCACTAAGCATAGAGTGTGAAAACTGAGTTTCCTTGAGAGCTGCTTGGAAGCCTGATGGTGTGTGAAGTTAGTGAGCCAAATGGAGTTGTTCTCCCACAAGAACCACTCGGTTGATCCTTCTTCAATATGCCCTTCACCAACATGCAGTGTTTCCTTGATTGAATTAGCTCTCACACCAATATTTGCGTCTAGAGCCTTTGCATTGTGGGCTATCTGAAAACGGCTGTGGCGCTGAAGTTGCCTGTGAATGTGGAGTTGGTGGCATGTGAAACCCGCATGTGGAGCATTCGTTTGTGTGGGATGCTCTACCAGGTTCATTCCTAGATAATGCACTCAAAGGGCACTAAGCATAGAGTGTGAAAACTGAGTTTCCTTGAGAGCTGCTTGGAAGCCTGATGGTGTGTGAAGTTAGTGAGCCAAATGGAGTTGTTCTCCCACAAGAACCACTCGGTTGATCCTTCTTCAATATGCCCTTCACCAACATGCAGTGTTTCCTTGATTGAATTAGCTCTCACACCAATATTTGCGTCTAGAGCCTTTGCATTGTGGGCTATCTGAAAACGGCTGTGGCGCTGAAGTTGCCTGTGAATGTGGAGTTGGTGGCATGTGAAACCCGCATGTGGAGCATTCGTTTGTGTGGGATGCTCTACCAGGTTCATTCCTAGATAATGCACTCAAAGGGCACTAAGCATAGAGTGTGAAAACTGAGTTTCCTTGAGAGCTGCTTGGAAGCCTGATGGTGTGTGAAGTTAGTGAGCCAAATGGAGTTGTTCTCCCACAAGAACCACTCGGCTGATCCTTCTTCAATATGCCCTTCACCAACATGCAGTGTTTCCTTGATTGAATTAGCTCTCACACCAATATTTGCGTCTAGAGCCTTTGCATTGAGGGCTATCTGAAAACGGCTGTGGCGCTGAAGTTGCCTGTGAATGTGGAGTTGGTGGCATGTGAAACCCGCATGTGGAGCATTCGTTTGTGTGGGATGCTGACCAAGCTTCATTTCAGTCCTAGCCACACAAAGACCACTTAGCATAGAGTGTGAAAACTGAGTTTCCTTGAGAGCTGCTTGGAAGCCTGATGGTGTGTGAAGTTAGTGAGCCAAATGGAGTTGTTCTCCCACAAGAACCACTCGGCTGATCCTTCTTCAATATGCCCTTCACCAACATGCAGTGTTTCCTTGATTGAATTAGCTCTCACACCAATATTTGCGTCTAGAGCCTTTGCATTGAGGGCTATCTGAAAACGGCTGTGGCGCTGAAGTTGCCTGTGAATGTGGAGTTGGTGGCATGTGAAACCCGCATGTGGAGCATTCGTTTGTGTGGGATGCTCTACCAGGTTCATTCCTAGATAATGCACTCAAAGGGCACTAAGCATAGAGTGTAAAAACTGAGTTTCCTTGAGAGCTGCTTGGAAGCCTGATGGTGTGTGAAGTTAGAGAGCCAAATGGAGTTGTTCTCCCACAAGAACCACTCGGCTGATCCTTCTTCAATATGCCCTTCACCAACATGCAGTGTTTCCTTGATTGAATTAGCTCTCATACCAATATTTGCGTCTAGAGCCTTTGCATTGAGGGCTATCTGAAAACGGCTGTGGCGCTGAAGTTGCCTGTGAATGTGGAGTTGGTGGCATGTGAAACCCGCATGTGGAGCATTCGTTTGTGTGGGATGCTGACCAAGCTTCATTTCAGTCCTAGGCACACAAAGGGCACTAAGCATAGAGTGTGAAAACTGAGTTTCCTTGAGAGCTGCTTGGAAGCCTGATGGTGTGTGAAGTTAGTGAGCCAAATGGAGTTGTTCTCCCACAAGAACCACTCGGCTGATCCTTCTTCAATATGCCCTTCACCAACATGCAGTGTTTCCTTGATTGAATTAGCTCTCACACCAATATTTGCGTCTAGAGCCTTTGCATTGAGGGCTATCTGAAAACGGCTGTGGCGCTGAAGTTGCCTGTGAATGTGGAGTTGGTGGCATGTGAAACCCGCATGTGGAGCATTCGTTTGTGTGGGATGCTCTACCAGGTTCATTCCTAGATAATGCACTCAAAGGGCACTAAGCATAGAGTGTGAAAACTGAGTTTCCTTGAGAGCTGCTTGGAAGCCTGATGGTGTGTGAAGTTAGTGAGCCAAATGGAGTTGTTCTCCCACAAGAACCACTCGGCTGATCCTTCTTCAATATGCCCTTCACCAACATGCAGTGTTTCCTTGATTGAATTAGCTCTCACACCAATATTTGCGTCTAGAGCCTTTGCATTGTGGGCTATCTGAAAACGGCTGTGGCGCTGAAGTTGCCTGTGAATGTGGAGTTGGTGGCATGTGAAACCCGCATGTGGAGCATTCGTTTGTGTGGGATGCTCTACCAGGTTCATTCCTAGATAATGCACTCAAAGGGCACTAAGCATAGAGTGTGAAAACTGAGTTTCCTTGAGAGCTGCTTGGAAGCCTGATGGTGTGTGAAGTTAGTGAGCCAAATGGAGTTGTTCTCCCACAAGAACCACTCGGCTGATCCTTCTTCAATATGCCCTTCACCAACATGCAGTGTTTCCTTGATTGAATTAGCTCTCACACCAATATTTGCGTCTAGAGCCTTTGCATTGAGGGCTATCTGAAAACGGCTGTGGCGCTGAAGTTGCCTGTGAATATGGAGTTGGTGGCATGTGAAACCCGCATGTGGAGCATTCGTTTGTGTGGGATGCTGACCAAGCTTCATTTCAGTCCTAGGCACACAAAGGGCACTAAGCATAGAGTGTGAAAACTGAGTTTCCTTGAGAGCTGCTTGGAAGCCTGATGGTGTGTGAAGTTAGTGAGCCAAATGGAGTTGTTCTCCCACAAGAACCACTCGGCTGATCCTTCTTCAATATGCCCTTCACCAACATGCAGTGTTTCCTTGATTGAATTAGCTCTCACACCAATATTTGCGTCTAGAGCCTTTGCATTGAGGGCTATCTGAAAACGGCTGTGGCGCTGAAGTTGCCTGTGAATGTGGAGTTGGTGGCATGTGAAACCCGCATGTGGAGCATTCGTTTGTGTGGGATGCTCTACCAGGTTCATTCCTAGATAATGCACTCAAAGGGCACTAAGCATAGAGTGTAAAAACTGAGTTTCCTTGAGAGCTGCTTGGAAGCCTGATGGTGTGTGAAGTTAGTGAGCCAAATGGAGTTGTTCTCCCACAAGAACCACTCGGCTGATCCTTCTTCAATATGCCCTTCACCAACATGCAGTGTTTCCTTGATTGAATTAGCTCTCACACCAATATTTGCGTCTAGAGCCTTTGCATTGAGGGCTATCTGAAAACGGCTGTGGCGCTGAAGTTGCCTGTGAATATGGAGTTGGTGGCATGTGAAACCCGCATGTGGAGCATTCGTTTGTGTGGGATGCTGACCAAGCTTCATTTCAGTCCTAGGCACACAAAGGGCACTAAGCATAGAGTGTGAAAACTGAGTTTCCTTGAGAGCTGCTTGGAAGCCTGATGGTGTGTGAAGTTAGTGAGCCAAATGGAGTTGTTCTCCCACAAGAACCACTCGGCTGATCCTTCTTCAATATGCCCTTCACCAACATGCAGTGTTTCCTTGATTGAATTAGCTCTCACACCAATATTTGCGTCTAGAGCCTTTGCATTGAGGGCTATCTGAAAACGGCTGTGGCGCTGAAGTTGCCTGTGAATGTGGAGTTGGTGGCATGTGAAACCCGCATGTGGAGCATTCGTTTGTGTGGGATGCTCTACCAGGTTCATTCCTAGATAATGCACTCAAAGGGCACTAAGCATAGAGTGTGAAAACTGAGTTTCCTTGAGAGCTGCTTGGAAGCCTGATGGTGTGTGAAGTTAGAGAGCCAAATGGAGTTGTTCTCCCACAAGAACCACTCGGCTGATCCTTCTTCAATATGCCCTTCACCAACATGCAGTGTTTCCTTGATTGAATTAGCTCTCACACCAATATTTGCGTCTAGAGCCTTTGCATTGAGGGCTATCTGAAAACGGCTGTGGCGCTGAAGTTGCCTGTGAATATGGAGTTGGTGGCATGTGAAACCCGCATGTGGAGCATTCGTTTGTGTGGGATGCTGACCAAGCTTCATTTCAGTCCTAGGCACACAAAGGGCACTAAGCATAGAGTGTGAAAACTGAGTTTCCTTGAGAGCTGCTTGGAAGCCTGATGGTGTGTGAAGTTAGTGAGCCAAATGGAGTTGTTCTCCCACAAGAACCACTCGGCTGATCCTTCTTCAATATGCCCTTCACCAACATGCAGTGTTTCCTTGATTGAATTAGCTCTCACACCAATATTTGCGTCTAGAGCCTTTGCATTGAGGGCTATCTGAAAACGGCTGTGGCGCTGAAGTTGCCTGTGAATGTGGAGTTGGTGGCATGTGAAACCCGCATGTGGAGCATTCGTTTGTGTGGGATGCTCTACCAGGTTCATTCCTAGATAATGCACTCAAAGGGCACTAAGCATAGAGTGTGAAAACTGAGTTTCCTTGAGAGCTGCTTGGAAGCCTGATGGTGTGTGAAGTTAGAGAGCCAAATGGAGTTGTTCTCCCACAAGAACCACTCGGCTGATCCTTCTTCAATATGCCCTTCACCAACATGCAGTGTTTCCTTGATTGAATTAGCTCTCATACCAATATTTGCGTCTAGAGCCTTTGCATTGAGGGCTATCTGAAAACGGCTGTGGCGCTGAAGTTGCCTGTGAATGTGGAGTTGGTGGCAAGTGAAACCCGCATGTGGAGCATTCGTTTGTGTGGGATGCTCTACCAGGTTCATTTCAGTCCTAGCCATACAAAGGGCACTAAGCATAGAGTGTGAAAACTGAGTTTCCTTGAGAGCTGCTTGGAAGCCTGATGGTGTGTGAAGTTAGTGAGCCAAATGGAGTTGTTCTCCCACAAGAACCACTCGGCTGATCCTTCTTCAATATGCCCTTCACCAACATGCAGTGTTTCCTTGATTGAATTAGCTCTCACACCAATATTTGCGTCTAGAGCCTTTGCATTGAGGGCTATCTGAAAACGGCTGTGGCGCTGAAGTTGCCTGTGAATGTGGAGTTGGTGGCATGTGAAACCCGCATGTGGAGCATTCGTTTGTGTGGGATGCTGACCAAGCTTCATTTCAGTCCTAGGCACACAAAGGGCACTAAGCATAGAGTGTGAAAACTGAGTTTCCTTGAGAGCTGCTTGGAAGCCTGATGGTGTGTGAAGTTAGTGAGCCAAATGGAGTTGTTCTCCCACAAGAACCACTCGGCTGATCCTTCTTCAATATGCCCTTCACCAACATGCAGTGTTTCCTTGATTGAATTAGCTCTCACACCAATATTTGCGTCTAGAGCCTTTGCATTGAGGGCTATCTGAAAACGGCTGTGGCGCTGAAGTTGCCTGTGAATGTGGAGTTGGTGGCATGTGAAACCCGCATGTGGAGCATTCGTTTGTGTGGGATGCTCTACCAGGTTCATTCCTAGATAATGCACTCAAAGGGCACTAAACATAGAGTGTGAAAACTGAGTTTCCTTGAGAGCTGCTTGGAAGCCTGATGGTGTGTGAAGTTAGGGAGCCAAATGGAGTTGTTCTCCCACAAGAACCACTCGGCTGATCCTTCTTCAATATGCCCTTCACCAACATGCAGTGTTTCCTTGATTGAATTAGCTCTCACACCAATATTTGCGTCTAGAGCCTTTGCATTGAGGGCTATCTGAAAACGGCTGTGGCGCTGAAGTTGCCTGTGAATGTGGAGTTGGTGGCATGTGAAACCCGCATGTGGAGCATTCGTTTGTGTGGGATGCTGACCAAGCTTCATTTCAGTCCTAGCCACACAAAGACCACTTAGCATAGAGTGTGAAAACTGAGTTTCCTTGAGAGCTGCTTGGAAGCCTGATGGTGTGTGAAGTTAGTGAGCCAAATGGAGTTGTTCTCCCACAAGAACCACTCGGCTGATCCTTCTTCAATATGCCCTTCACCAACATGCAGTGTTTCCTTGATTGAATTAGCTCTCACACCAATATTTGCGTCTAGAGCCTTTGCATTGAGGGCTATCTGAAAACGGCTGTGGCGCTGAAGTTGCCTGTGAATGTGGAGTTGGTGGCATGTGAAACCCGCATGTGGAGCATTCGTTTGTGTGGGATGCTCTACCAGGTTCATTCCTGGATAATGCACTCAAAGGGCACTAAGCATAGAGTGTGAAAACTGAGTTTCCTTGAGAGCTGCTTGGAAGCCTGATGGTGTGTGAAGTTAGTGAGCCAAATGGAGTTGTTCTCCCACAAGAACCACTCGGCTGATCCTTCTTCAATATGCCCTTCACCAACATGCAGTGTTTCCTTGATTGAATTAGCTCTCACACCAATATTTGCGTCTAGAGCCTTTGCATTGAGGGCTATCTGAAAATGGCTGTGGCGCTGAAGTTGCCTGTGAATGTGGAGTTGGTGGCATGTGAAACCCGCATGTGGAGCATTCGTTTGTGTGGGATGCTCTACCAGGTTCATTCCTAGATAATGCACTCAAAGGGCACTAAGCATAGAGTGTGAAAACTGAGTTTCCTTGAGAGCTGCTTGGAAGCCTGATGGTGTGTGAAGTTAGTGAGCCAAATGGAGTTGTTCTCCCACAAGAACCACTCGGCTGATCCTTCTTCAATATGCCCTTCACCAACATGCAGTGTTTCCTTGATTGAATTCGCTCTCATACCAATATTTGCGTCTAGAGCCTTTGCATTGAGGGCTATCTGAAAACGGCTGTGGCGCTGAAGTTGCCTGTGAATGTGGAGTTGGTGGCAAGTGAAACCCGCATGTGGAGCATTCGTTTGTGTGGGATGCTCTACCAGGTTCATTTCAGTCCTAGCCATACAAAGGGCACTAAGCATAGAGTGTGAAAACTGAGTTTCCTTGAGAGCTGCTTGGAAGCCTGATGGTGTGTGAAGTTAGTCAGCCAAATGGAGTTGTTCTCCCACAAGAACCACTCGGCTGATCCTTCTTCAATATGCCCTTCAGCAACATGCAGTGTTTCCTTGATTGAATTAGCTCTCACACCAATATTTGCGTCTAGAGCCTTTGCATTGAGGGCTATCTGAAAACGGCTGTGGCGCTGAAGTTGCCTGTGAATGTGGAGTTGGTGGCATGTGAAACCCGCATGTGGAGCATTCGTTTGTGTGGGATGCTGACCAAGCTTCATTTCAGTCCTAGGCACACAAAGGGCACTAAGCATAGAGTGTGAAAACTGAGTTTCCTTGAGAGCTGCTTGGAAGCCTGATGGTGTGTGAAGTTAGTGAGCCAAATGGAGTTGTTCTCCCACAAGAACCACTCGGCTGATCCTTCTTCAATATGCCCTTCACCAACATGCAGTGTTTCCTTGATTGAATTAGCTCTCACACCAATATTTGCGTCTAGAGCCTTTGCATTGAGGGCTATCTGAAAACGGCTGTGGCGCTGAAGTTGCCTGTGAATGTGGAGTTGGTGGCATGTGAAACCCGCATGTGGAGCATTCGTTTGTGTGGGATGCTCTACCAGGTTCATTCCTGGATAATGCACTCAAAGGGCACTAAGCATAGAGTGTGAAAACTGAGTTTCCTTGAGAGCTGCTTGGAAGCCTGATGGTGTGTGAAGTTAGTGAGCCAAATGGAGTTGTTCTCCCACAAGAACCACTCGGCTGATCCTTCTTCAATATGTCCTTCACCAACATGCAGTGTTTCCTTGATTGAATTAGCTCTCACACCAATATTTGCGTCTAGAGCCTTTGCATTGAGGGCTATCTGAAAACGGCTGTGGCGCTGAAGTTGCCTGTGAATGTGGAGTTGGTGGCATGTGAAACCCGCATGTGGAGCATTCGTTTGTGTGGGATGCTCTACCAGGTTCATTCCTAGATAATGCACTCAAAGGGCACTAAGCATAGAGTGTGAAAACTGAGTTTCCTTGAGAGCTGCTTGGAAGCCTGATGGTGTGTGAGGTTAGTGAGCCAAATGGAGTTGTTCTCTCACAAGAACCACTCGGCTGATCCTTCTTCAATATGCCCTTCACCAACATGCAGTGTTTCCTTGATTGAATTAGCTCTCACACCAATATTTGCGTCTAGAGCCTTTGCATTGAGGGCTATCTGAAAACGGCTGTGGCGCTGAAGTTGCCTGTGAATGTGGAGTTGGTGGCATGTGAAACCCGCATGTGGAGCATTCGTTTGTGTGGGATGCTCTACCAGGTTCATTCCTAGATAATGCACTCAAAGGGCACTAAGCATAGAGTGTGAAAACTGAGTTTCCTTGAGAGCTGCTTGGAAGCCTGATGGTGTGTGAAGTTAGTGAGCCAAATGGAGTTGTTCTCCCACAAGAACCACTCGGCTGATCCTTCTTCAATATGCCCTTCACCAACATGCAGTGTTTCCTTGATTGAATTAGCTCTCACACCAATATTTGCGTCTAGAGCCTTTGCATTGAGGGCTATCTGAAAACGGCTGTGGCGCTGAAGTTGCCTGTGAATGTGGAGTTGGTGGCATGTGAAACCCGCATGTGGAGCATTCGTTTGTGTGGGATGCTGACCAAGCTTCATTTCAGTCCTAGGCACACAAAGGGCACTAAGCATAGAGTGTGAAAACTGAGTTTCCTTGAGAGCTGCTTGGAAGCCTGATGGTGTGTGAAGTTAGTGAGCCAAATGGAGTTGTTCTCCCACAAGAACCACTCGGCTGATCCTTCTTCAATATGCCCTTCACCAACATGCAGTGTTTCCTTGATTGAATTAGCTCTCACACCAATATTTGCGTCTAGAGCCTTTGCATTGAGGGCTATCTGAAAACGGCTGTGGCGCTGAAGTTGCCTGTGAATGTGGAGTTGGTGGCATGTGAAACCCGCATGTGGAGCATTCGTTTGTGTGGGATGCTCTACCAGGTTCATTCCTGGATAATGCACTCAAAGGGCACTAAGCATAGAGTGTGAAAACTGAGTTTCCTTGAGAGCTGCTTGGAAGCCTGATGGTGTGTGAAGTTAGTGAGCCAAATGGAGTTGTTCTCCCACAAGAACCACTCGGCTGATCCTTCTTCAATATGCCCTTCACCAACATGCAGTGTTTCCTTGATTGAATTAGCTCTCACACCAATATTTGCGTCTAGAGCCTTTGCATTGAGGGCTATCTGAAAACGGCTGTGGCGCTGAAGTTGCCTGTGAATGTGGAGTTGGTGGCATGTGAAACCCGCATGTGGAGCATTCGTTTGTGTGGGATGCTCTACCAGGTTCATTCCTAGATAATGCACTCAAAGGGCACTAAGCATAGAGTGTGAAAACTGAGTTTCCTTGAGAGCTGCTTGGAAGCCTGATGGTGTGTGAAGTTAGTGAGCCAAATGGAGTTGTTCTCTCACAAGAACCACTCGGCTGATCCTTCTTCAATATGCCCTTCACCAACATGCAGTGTTTCCTTGATTGAATTAGCTCTCACACCAATATTTGCGTCTAGAGCCTTTGCATTGAGGGCTATCTGAAAACGGCTGTGGCGCTGAAGTTGCCTGTGAATGTGGAGTTGGTGGCATGTGAAACCCGCATGTGGAGCATTCGTTTGTGTGGGATGCTGACCAAGCTTCATTTCAGTCCTAGCCACACAAAGACCACTAAGCATAGAGTGTGAAAACTGAGTTTCCTTGAGAGCTGCTTGGAAGCCTGATGGTGTGTGAAGTTAGTGAGCCAAATGGAGTTGTTCTCCCACAAGAACCACTCGGCTGATCCTTCTTCAATATGCCCTTCACCAACATGCAGTGTTTCCTTGATTGAATTAGCTCTCACACCAATATTTGCGTCTAGAGCCTTTGCATTGAGGGCTATCTGAAAACGGCTGTGGCGCTGAAGTTGCCTGTGAATGTGGAGTTGGTGGCATGTGAAACCCGCATGTGGAGCATTCGTTTGTGTGGGATGCTCTACCAGGTTCATTCCTGGATAATGCACTCAAAGGGCACTAAGCATAGAGTGTGAAAACTGAGTTTCCTTGAGAGCTGCTTGGAAGCCTGATGGTGTGTGAAGTTAGTGAGCCAAATGGAGTTGTTCTCCCACAAGAACCACTCGGCTGATCCTTCTTCAATATGTCCTTCACCAACATGCAGTGTTTCCTTGATTGAATTAGCTCTCACACCAATATTTGCGTCTAGAGCCTTTGCATTGAGGGCTATCTGAAAACGGCTGTGGCGCTGAAGTTGCCTGTGAATGTGGAGTTGGTGGCATGTGAAACCCGCATGTGGAGCATTCGTTTGTGTGGGATGCTCTACCAGGTTCATTCCTAGATAATGCACTCAAAGGGCACTAAGCATAGAGTGTGAAAACTGAGTTTCCTTGAGAGCTGCTTGGAAGCCTGATGGTGTGTGAGGTTAGTGAGCCAAATGGAGTTGTTCTCCCACAAGAACCACTCGGCTGATCCTTCTTCAATATGCCCTTCACCAACATGCAGTGTTTCCTTGATTGAATTAGCTCTCACACCAATATTTGCGTCTAGAGCCTTTGCATTGAGGGCTATCTGAAAACGGCTGTGGCGCTGAAGTTGCCTGTGAATGTGGAGTTGGTGGCATGTGAAACCCGCATGTGGAGCATTCGTTTTTGTGGGATGCTGACCAAGCTTCATTTCAGTCCTAGGCACACAAAGAGCACTAAGCATAGAGTGTGCAACCTGAGTTTCCTTGAGAGCTGCTTGGAAGCCTGATGGTGGGTGAAGTTAGTGAGCCAAATGGAGTTGTTCTCCCACAAGAACCACTCGGCTGATCCTTCTTCAATATGCCCTTCACCAACATGCAGTGTTTCCTTGATTGAATTAGCTCTCACACCAATATTTGCGTCTAGAGCCTTTGCATTGAGGGCTATCTGAAAATGGCTGTGGCGCTGAAGTTGCCTGTGAATGTGGAGTTGGTGGCATGTGAAACCCGCATGTGGAGCATTCGTTTGTGTGGGATGCTCTACCAGGTTCATTCCTAGATAATGCACTCAAAGGGCACTAAGCATAGAGTGTGAAAACTGAGTTTCCTTGAGAGCTGCTTGGAAGCCTGATGGTGTGTGAAGTTAGTGAGCCAAATGGAGTTGTTCTCCCACAAGAACCACTCGGCTGATCCTTCTTCAATATGCCCTTCACCAACATGCAGTGTTTCCTTGATTGAATTAGCTCTCATACCAATATTTGCGTCTAGAGCCTTTGCATTGAGGGCTATCTGAAAACGGCTGTGGCGCTGAAGTTGCCTGTGAATGTGGAGTTGGTGGCAAGTGAAACCCGCATGTGGAGCATTCGTTTGTGTGGGATGCTCTACCAGGCTCATTTCAGTCCTAGCCATACAACGGGCACTAAGCATAGAGTGTGAAAACTGAGTTTCCTTGAGAGCTGCTTGGAAGCCTGATGGTGTGTGAAGTTAGTGAGCCAAATGGAGTTGTTCTCCCACAAGAACCACTCGGCTGATCCTTCTTCAATATGCCCTTCAGCAACATGCAGTGTTTCCTTGATTGAATTAGCTCTCACACCAATATTTGCGTCTAGAGCCTTTGCATTGAGGGCTATCTGAAAACGGCTGTGGCGCTGAAGTTGCCTGTGAATGTGGAGTTGGTGGCATGTGAAACCCGCATGTGGAGCATTCGTTTGTGTGGGATGCTCTACCAGGTTCATTCCTGGATAATGCACTCAAAGGGCACTAAGCATAGAGTGTGAAAACTGAGTTTCCTTGAGAGCTGCTTGGAAGCCTGATGGTGTGTGAAGTTAGTGAGCCAAATGGAGTTGTTCTCCCACAAGAACCACTCGGCTGATCCTTCTTCAATATGCCCTTCACCAACATGCAGTGTTTCCTTGATTGAATTAGCTCTCACACCAATATTTGCGTCTAGAGCCTTTGCATTGAGGGCTATCTGAAAACGGCTGTGGCGCTGAAGTTGCCTGTGAATGTGGAGTTGGTGGCATGTGAAACCCGCATGTGGAGCATTCGTTTGTGTGGGATGCTGACCAAGCTTCATTTCAGTCCTAGGCACACAACGGGCACTAAGCATAGAGTGTGAAAACTGAGTTTCCTTGAGAGCTGCTTGGAAGCCTGATGGTGTGTGAAGTTAGTGAGCCAAATGGAGTTGTTCTCCCACAAGAACCACTCGGTTGATCCTTCTTCAATATGCCCTTCACCAACATGCAGTGTTTCCTTGATTGAATTAGCTCTCACACCAATATTTGCGTCTAGAGCCTTTGCATTGTGGGCTATCTGAAAACGGCTGTGGCGCTGAAGTTGCCTGTGAATGTGGAGTTGGTGGCATGTGAAACCCGCATGTGGAGCATTCGTTTGTGTGGGATGCTCTACCAGGTTCATTCCTAGATAATGCACTCAAAGGGCACTAAGCATAGAGTGTGAAAACTGAGTTTCCTTGAGAGCTGCTTGGAAGCCTGATGGTGTGTGAAGTTAGTGAGCCAAATGGAGTTGTTCTCCCACAAGAACCACTTCGGCTGATCCTTCTTCAATATGCCCTTCACCAACATGCAGTGTTTCCTTGATTGAATTAGCTCTCACACCAATATTTGCGTCTAGAGCCTTTGCATTGTGGGCTATCTGAAAACGGCTGTGGCGCTGAAGTTGCCTGTGAATGTGGAGTTGGTGGCATGTGAAACCCGCATGTGGAGCATTCGTTTGTGTGGGATGCTCTACCAGGTTCATTCCTAGATAATGCACTCAAAGGGCACTAAGCATAGAGTGTGAAAACTGAGTTTCCTTGAGAGCTGCTTGGAAGCCTGATGGTGTGTGAAGTTAGTGAGCCAAATGGAGTTGTTCTCCCACAAGAACCACTCGGCTGATCCTTCTTCAATATGCCCTTCACCAACATGCAGTGTTTCTTGATTGAATTAGCTCTCACACCAATATTTGCGTCTAGAGCCTTTGCATTGAGGGCTATCTGAAAACGGCTGTGGCGCTGAAGTTGCCTGTGAATATGGAGTTGGTGGCATGTGAAACCCGCATGTGGAGCATTCGTTTGTGTGGGATGCTGACCAAGCTTCATTTCAGTCCTAGCCACACAAAGACCACTAAGCATAGAGTGTGAAAACTGAGTTTCCTTGAGAGCTGCTTGGAAGCCTGATGGTGTGTGAAGTTAGTGAGCCAAATGGAGTTGTTCTCCCACAAGAACCATTGAGCTGATCCTTCTTCAATATGCCCTTCACCAACATGCAGTGTTTCCTTGATTGAATTAGCTCTCACACCAATATTTGCGTCTAGAGCCTTTGCATTGAGGGCTATCTGAAAACGGCTGTGGCGCTGAAGTTGCCTGTGAATGTGGAGTTGGTGGCATGTGAAACCCGCATGTGGAGCATTCGTTTGTGTGGGATGCTCTACCAGGTTCATTCCTGGATAATGCACTCAAGGGGAACTAAACATAGAGTGTGAAAACTGAGTTTCCTTGAGAGCTGCTTGGAAGCCTGATGGTGTGTGAAGTTAGTGAGCCAAATGGAGTTGTTCTCCCACAAGAACCACTCGGCTGATCCTTCTTCAATATGCCCTTCACCAACATGCAGTGTTTCCTTGATTGAATTAGCTCTCACACCAATATTTGCGTCTAGAGCCTTTGCATTGAGGGCTATCTGAAAAACGGCTGTGGCGCTGAAGTTGCCTGTGAATGTGGAGTTGGTGGCATGTGAAACCCGCATGTGGAGCATTCGTTTGTGTGGGATGCTCTACCAGGTTCATTCCTAGATAATGCACTCAAAGGGCACTAAGCATAGAGTGTGAAAAACTGAGTTTCCTTGAGAGCTGCTTGGAAGCCTGATGGTGTGTGAAGTTAGAGAGCCAAATGGAGTTGTTCTCCCACAAGAACCACTCGGCTGATCCTTCTTCAATATGCCCTTCACCAACATGCAGTGTTTCCTTGATTGAATTAGCTCTCATACCAATATTTGCGTCTAGAGCCTTTGCATTGAGGGCTATCTGAAAACGGCTGTGGCGCTGAAGTTGCCTGTGAATGTGGAGTTGGTGGCAAGTGAAACCCGCATGTGGAGCATTCGTTTGTGTGGGATGCTCTACCAGGTTCATTTCAGTCCTAGCCATACAAAGGGCACTAAGCATAGAGTGTGAAAACTGAGTTTCCTTGAGAGCTGCTTGGAAGCCTGATGGTGTGTGAAGTTAGTGAGCCAAATGGAGTTGTTCTCCCACAAGAACCACTCGGCTGATCCTTCTTCAATATGCCCTTCACCAACATGCAGTGTTTCCTTGATTGAATTAGCTCTCACACCAATATTTGCGTCTAGAGCCTTTGCATTGTGGGCTATCTGAAAACGGCTGTGGCGCTGAAGTTGCCTGTGAATGTGGAGTTGGTGGCATGTGAAACCCGCATGTGGAGCATTCGTTTGTGTGGGATGCTGACCAAGCTTCATTTCAGTCCTAGGCACACAAAGGGCACTAAGCATAGAGTGTGAAAACTGAGTTTCCTTGAGAGCTGCTTGGAAGCCTGATGGTGTGTGAAGTTAGTGAGCCAAATGGAGTTGTTTCTCCCACAAGAACCACTCGGCTGATCCTTCTTCAATATGCCCTTCACCAACATGCAGTGTTTCCTTGATTGAATTAGCTCTCACACCAATATTTGCGTCTAGAGCCTTTGCATTGAGGGCTATCTGAAAACGGCTGTGGCGCTGAAGTTGCCTGTGAATGTGGAGTTGGTGGCATGTGAAACCCGCATGTGGAGCATTCGTTTGTGTGGGATGCTCTACCAGGTTCATTCCTAGATAATGCACTCAAAGGGCACTAAGCATAGAGTGTGAAAACTGAGTTTCCTTGAGAGCTGCTTGGAAGCCTGATGGTGTGTGAAGTTAGTGAGCCAAATGGAGTTGTTCTCCCACAAGAACCACTCGGTTGATCCTTCTTCAATATGCCCTTCACCAACATGCAGTGTTTCCTTGATTGAATTAGCTCTCACACCAATATTTGCGTCTAGAGCCTTTGCATTGTGGGCTATCTGAAAACGGCTGTGGCGCTGAAGTTGCCTGTGAATGTGGAGTTGGTGGCATGTGAAACCCGCATGTGGAGCATTCGTTTGTGTGGGATGCTCTACCAGGTTCATTCCTAGATAATGCACTCAAAGGGCACTAAGCATAGAGTGTGAAAACTGAGTTTCCTTGAGAGCTGCTTGGAAGCCTGATGGTGTGTGAAGTTAGTGAGCCAAATGGAGTTGTTCTCCCACAAGAACCACTCGGCTGATCCTTCTTCAATATGCCCTTCACCAACATGCAGTGTTTCCTTGATTGAATTAGCTCTCACAGCAATATTTGCGTCTAGAGCCTTTGCATTGAGGGCTATCTGAAAACGGCTGTGGCGCTGAAGTTGCCTGTGAATATGGAGTTGGTGGCATGTGAAACCCGCATGTGGAGCATTCGTTTGTGTGGGATGCTGACCAAGCTTCATTTCAGTCCTAGGCACACAAAGGGCACTAAGCATAGAGTGTGAAAACTGAGTTTCCTTGAGAGCTGCTTGGAAGCCTGATGGTGTGTGAAGTTAGTGAGCCAAATGGAGTTGTTCTCCCACAAGAACCACTCGGCTGATCCTTCTTCAATATGCCCTTCACCAACATGCAGTGTTTCCTTGATTGAATTAGCTCTCACACCAATATTTGCGTCTAGAGCCTTTGCATTGAGGGCTATCTGAAAACGGCTGTGGCGCTGAAGTTGCCTGTGAATGTGGAGTTGGTGGCATGTGAAACCCGCATGTGGAGCATTCGTTTGTGTGGGATGCTCTACCAGGTTCATTCCTAGATAATGCACTCAAAGGGCACTAAGCATAGAGTGTGAAAACTGAGTTTCCTTGAGAGCTGCTTGGAAGCCTGATGGTGTGTGAAGTTAGAGAGCCAAATGGAGTTGTTCTCCCACAAGAACCACTCGGCTGATCCTTCTTCAATATGCCCTTCACCAACATGCAGTGTTTCCTTGATTGAATTAGCTCTCATACCAATATTTGCGTCTAGAGCCTTTGCATTGAGGGCTATCTGAAAACGGCTGTGGCGCTGAAGTTGCCTGTGAATGTGGAGTTGGTGGCAAGTGAAACCCGCATGTGGAGCATTCGTTTGTGTGGGATGCTCTACCAGGTTCATTTCAGTCCTAGCCATACAAAGGGCACTAAGCATAGAGTGTGAAAACTGAGTTTCCTTGAGAGCTGCTTGGAAGCCTGATGGTGTGTGAAGTTAGTGAGCCAAATGGAGTTGTTCTCCCACAAGAACCACTCGGCTGATCCTTCTTCAATATGCCCTTCACCAACATGCAGTGTTTCCTTGATTGAATTAGCTCTCACACCAATATTTGCGTCTAGAGCCTTTGCATTGAGGGCTATCTGAAAACGGCTGTGGCGCTGAAGTTGCCTGTGAATGTGGAGTTGGTGGCATGTGAAACCCGCATGTGGAGCATTCGTTTGTGTGGGATGCTGACCAAGCTTCATTTCAGTCCTAGGCACACAAAGGGCACTAAGCATAGAGTGTGAAAACTGAGTTTCCTTGAGAGCTGCTTGGAAGCCTGATGGTGTGTGAAGTTAGTGAGCCAAATGGAGTTGTTCTCCCACAAGAACCACTCGGCTGATCCTTCTTCAATATGCCCTTCACCAACATGCAGTGTTTCCTTGATTGAATTAGCTCTCACACCAATATTTGCGTCTAGAGCCTTTGCATTGAGGGCTATCTGAAAACGGCTGTGGCGCTGAAGTTGCCTGTGAATGTGGAGTTGGTGGCATGTGAAACCCGCATGTGGAGCATTCGTTTGTGTGGGATGCTCTACCAGGATCATTCCTAGATAATGCACTCAAAGGGCACTAAACATAGAGTGTGAAAACTGAGTTTCCTTGAGAGCTGCTTGGAAGCCTGATGGTGTGTGAAGTAAGGGAGCCAAATGGAGTTGTTCTCCCACAAGAACCACTCGGCTGATCCTTCTTCAATATGCCCTTCACCAACATGCAGTGTTTCCTTGATTGAATTAGCTCTCACACCAATATTTGCGTCTAGAGCCTTTGCATTGAGGGCTATCTGAAAACGGCTGTGGCGCTGAAGTTGCCTGTGAATGTGGAGTTGGTGGCATGTGAAACCCGCATGTGGAGCATTCGTTTGTGTGGGATGCTGACCAAGCTTCATTTCAGTCCTAGCCACACAAAGACCACTTAGCATAGAGTGTGAAAACTGAGTTTCCTTGAGAGCTGCTTGGAAGCCTGATGGTGTGTGAAGTTAGTGAGCCAAATGGAGTTGTTCTCCCACAAGAACCACTCGGCTGATCCTTCTTCAATATGCCCTTCACCAACATGCAGTGTTTCCTTGATTGAATTAGCTCTCACACCAATATTTGCGTCTAGAGCCTTTGCATTGAGGGCTATCTGAAAACGGCTGTGGCGCTGAAGTTGCCTGTGAATGTGGAGTTGGTGGCATGTGAAACCCGCATGTGGAGCATTCGTTTGTGTGGGATGCTCTACCAGGTTCATTCCTAGATAATGCACTCAAAGGGCACTAAGCATAGAGTGTGAAAACTGAGTTTCCTTGAGAGCTGCTTGGAAGCCTGATGGTGTGTGAAGTTAGTGAGCCAAATGGAGTTGTTCTCCCACAAGAACCACTCGGTTGATCCTTCTTCAATATGCCCTTCACCAACATGCAGTGTTTCCTTGATTGAATTAGCTCTCACACCAATATTTGCGTCTAGAGCCTTTGCATTGTGGGCTATCTGAAAACGGCTGTGGCGCTGAAGTTGCCTGTGAATGTGGAGTTGGTGGCATGTGAAACCCGCATGTGGAGCATTCGTTTGTGTGGGATGCTCTACCAGGTTCATTCCTAGATAATGCACTCAAAGGGCACTAAGCATAGAGTGTGAAAACTGAGTTTCCTTGAGAGCTGCTTGGAAGCCTGATGGTGTGTGAAGTTAGTGAGCCAAATGGAGTTGTTCTCCCACAAGAACCACTCGGCTGATCCTTCTTCAATATGCCCTTCACCAACATGCAGTGTTTCCTTGATTGAATTAGCTCTCACACCAATATTTGCGTCTAGAGCCTTTGCATTGAGGGCTATCTGAAAACGGCTGTGGCGCTGAAGTTGCCTGTGAATATGGAGTTGGTGGCATGTGAAACCCGCATGTGGAGCATTCGTTTGTGTGGGATGCTGACCAAGCTTCATTTCAGTCCTAGGCACACAAAGGGCACTAAGCATAGAGTGTGAAAACTGAGTTTCCTTGAGAGCTGCTTGGAAGCCTGATGGTGTGTGAAGTTAGTGAGCCAAATGGAGTTGTTCTCCCACAAGAACCACTCGGCTGATCCTTCTTCAATATGCCCTTCACCAACATGCAGTGTTTCCTTGATTGAATTAGCTCTCACACCAATATTTGCGTCTAGAGCCTTTGCATTGAGGGCTATCTGAAAACGGCTGTGGCGCTGAAGTTGCCTGTGAATGTGGAGTTGGTGGCATGTGAAACCCGCATGTGGAGCATTCGTTTGTGTGGGATGCTCTACCAGGTTCATTCCTAGATAATGCACTCAAAGGGCACTAAGCATAGAGTGTGAAAACTGAGTTTCCTTGAGAGCTGCTTGGAAGCCTGATGGTGTGTGAAGTTAGAGAGCCAAATGGAGTTGTTCTCCCACAAGAACCACTCGGCTGATCCTTCTTCAATATGCCCTTCACCAACATGCAGTGTTTCCTTGATTGAATTAGCTCTCATACCAATATTTGCGTCTAGAGCCTTTGCATTGAGGGCTATCTGAAAACGGCTGTGGCGCTGAAGTTGCCTGTGAATGTGGAGTTGGTGGCAAGTGAAACCCGCATGTGGAGCATTCGTTTGTGTGGGATGCTCTACCAGGTTCATTTCAGTCCTAGCCATACAAAGGGCACTAAGCATAGAGTGTGAAAACTGAGTTTCCTTGAGAGCTGCTTGGAAGCCTGATGGTGTGTGAAGTTAGTGAGCCAAATGGAGTTGTTCTCCCACAAGAACCACTCGGCTGATCCTTCTTCAATATGCCCTTCACCAACATGCAGTGTTTCCTTGATTGAATTAGCT
>NW_026700683.1:0-41943 GCF_030435755.1 Ochotona princeps
CAGGTTCATTCCTAGATAATGCACTCAAAGGGCACTAAGCATAGAGTGTGAAAACTGAGTTTCCTTGAGAGCTGCTTGGAAGCCTGATGGTGTGTGAAGTTAATGAGCCAAATGGAGTTGTTCTCCCACAAGAACCACTCGGCTGATCCTTCTTCAATATGCCCTTCACCAACATGCACTGTTTCCTTGATTGAATTAGCTCTCACACCAATATTTGCGTCTAGAGCCTTTGCATTGAGGGCTATCTGAAAACGGCTGTGGCGCTGAAGTTGCGTGTGAATGTGGAGTTGGTGGCATGTGAAACCCGCATGTGGAGCATTCGTTTGTGTGGGATGCTCTACCAGGTTCATTCCTAGATAATGCACTCAAAGGGCACTAAGCATAGAGTGTGAAAACTGAGTTTCCTTGAGAGCTGCTTGGAAGCCTGATGGTGTGTGAAGTTAGTGAGCCAAATAGAGTTGTTCTCCCACAAGAACCACTCGGCTGATCCTTCTTCAATATGCCCTTCACCAACATGCAGTGTTTCCTTGATTGAATTAGCTCTCACACCAATATTTGCGTCTAGAGCCTTTGCAGTGAGGGCTATCTGAAAACGGCTGTGGCGCTGAAGTTGCGTGAGAATGTGGAGTTGGTGGCATGTGAAACCCGCATGTGGAGCATTCGTTTGTGTGGGATGCTCTACCAGGTTCATTCCTAGATAATGCACTCAAAGGGCACTAAGCATAGAGTGTGAAAAATGAGTTTCCTTGAGAGCTGCTTGGAAGCCTGATGGTGTGTGAAGTTAGTGAGCCAAATGGAGTTGTTCTCCCACAAGAACCACTCGGCTGATTCTTCTTCCATATGCCCTTCACCAACATGCAGTGTTTCCTTTATTGATTTATCTCTCACACCAATATTTGCGTCTAGAGCCTTTGCATTGAGGGCTATCTGAAAACGGCTGTGGCGCTGAAGTTGCGTGTGAATGTGGAGTTGGTGGCATGTGAAACCCGCATGTGCAGCATTCGTTTGTGTGGGATGCTCTGCCAGGTTCATTCCTAGATAATGCACTCAAAGGGCACTAAGCATAGAGTGTGAAAACTGAGTTTCCTTGAGAGCTGCTTGGAAGCCTGATGGTGTGTGAAGTTAGTGAGCCAAATAGAGTTGTTCTCCCACAAGAACCACTCGGCTGATCCTTCTTCAATATGCCCTTCACCAACATGCAGTGTTTCCTTGATTGAATTAGCTCTCACACCAATATTTGCGTCTAGAGCCTTTGCATTGAGGGCTATCTGAAAACGGCTGTGGCGCTGAAGTTGCGTGAGAATGTGGAGTTGGTGGCATGTGAAACCCGCATGTGGAGCATTCGTTTGTGTGGGATGCTCTACCAGGTTCATTCCTAGATAATGCACTCAAAGGGCACTAAGCATAGAGTGTGAAAACTGAGTTTCCTTGAGAGATGCTTGGAAGCCTGATGGTGAGTGAAGTTAGTGAGCCAAATAGAGTTGTTCTCCCACAAGAACCACTCGGCTGATCCTTCTTCAATATGCCCTTCACCAACATGCAGTGTTTCCTTGATTGAATTAGCTCTCACACCAATATTTGCGTCTAGAGCCTTTGCATTGAGGGCTATCTGAAAAAGGCTGTGGCGCTGAAGTTGCGTGAGAATGTGGAGTTGGTGGCATGTGAAACCCGCATGTGGAGCATTCGTTTGTGTGGGATGCTCTACCAGGTTCATTCCTAGATAATGCACTCAAAGGGCACTAAGCATAGAGTGTGAAAACTGAGTTTCCTTGAGAGCTGCTTGGAAGCCTGATGGTGTGTGAAGTTAGTGAGCCAAATGGAGTTGTTCTCCCACAAGAACCACTCGGCTGATCCTTCTTCAATATGCCCTTCACCAACATGCAGTGTTTCCTTGATTGAATTAGCTCTCACACCAATATTTGCGTCTAGAGCCTTTGCATTGAGGGCTATCTGAAAACGGCTGTGGCGCTGAAGTTGCGTGAGAATGTGGAGTTGGTGGCATGTGAAACCCGCATGTGGAGCTTTCGTTTGTGTGGGATGCTCTACCAGGTTCATTCCTAGATAATGCACTCAAAGGGCACTAAGCATAGAGTGTGAAAACTGAGTTTCCTTGAGAGCTGCTTGGAAGCCTGATGGTGTGTGAAGTTAGTGAGCCAAATGGAGTTGTTCTCCCACAAGAACCACTCGGCTGATCCTTCTTCAATATGCCCTTCACCAACATGCAGTGTTTCCTTGATTGAATTAGCTCTCACACCAATATTTGCATCTAGAGCCTTTGCATTGAGGGCTATCTGAAAACGGCTGTGGCGCTGAAGTTGCGTGAGAATGTGGAGTTGGTGGCATGTGAAACCCGCATGTGGAGCATTCGTTTGTGTGGGATGCTCTACCAGGTTCATTCCTAGATAATGCACTCAAAGGGCACTAAGCATAGAGTGTGAAAACTGAGTTTCCTTGAGAGCTGCTTGGAAGCCTGATGGTGTGTGAAGTTAATGAGCCAAATGGAGTTGTTCTCCCACAAGAACCACTCGGCTGATCCTTCTTCAATATGCCCTTCACCAACATGCAGTGTTTCCTTGATTGAATTAGCTCTCACACCAATATTTGCGTCTAGAGCCTTTGCATTGAGGGCTATCTGAAAACGGCTGTGGCGCTGAAGTTGCGTGAGAATGTGGAGTTGGTGGCATGTGAAACCCGCATGTGGAGCATTCGTTTGTGTGGGATGCTCTACCAGGTTCATTCCTAGATAATGCACTCAAAGGGCACTAAGCATAGAGTGTGAAAACTGAGTTTCCTTGAGAGCTGCTTGGAAGCCTGATGGTGTGTGAAGTTAGTGAGCCAAATGGAGTTGTTCTCCCACAAGAACCACTCGGCTGATCCTTCTTCAATATGCCCTTCACCAACATGCAGTGTTTCCTTTATTGATTTATCTCTCACACCAATATTTGCTTCTAGAGCCTTTGCATTGAGGGCTATCTGAAAACGGCTGTGGCGCTGAAGTTGCGTGTGAATGTGGAGTTGGTGGCATGTGAACCCCGCATGTGGAGCATTCGTTTGTGTGGGATGCTCTACCAGGTTAATTCCTAGATAATGCACTCAAAGGGCACTAAGCATAGAGTGTGAAAACTGAGTTTCCTTGAGAGCTGCTTGGAAGCCTGATGGTGTGTGAAGTTAGTGAGCCAAATAGAGTTGTTCTCCCACAAGAACCACTCGGCTGATCCTTCTTCAATATGCCCTTCACCAACATGCAGTGTTTCCTTGATTGAATTAGCTCTCACACCAATATTTGCGTCTAGAGCCTTTGCATTGAGGGCTATCTGAAAACGGCTGTGGCGCTGAAGTTGCGTGAGAATGTGGAGTTGGTGGCATGTGAAACCCGCATGTGGAGCATTCGTTTGTGTGGGATGCTCTACCAGGTTCATTCCTAGATAATGCACTCAAAGGGCACTAAGCATAGAGTGTGAAAACTGAGTTTCCTTGAGAGCTGCTTGGAAGCCTGATGGTGTGTGAAGTTAGTGAGCCAAATGGAGTTGTTCTCCCACAAGAACCACTCGGCTGATCCTTCTTCAATATGCCCTTCACCAACATGCACTGTTTCCTTGATTGATTTATCTCTCACACCAATATTTGCTTCTAGAGCCTTTGCATTGAGGGCTATCTGAAAACGGCTGTGGCGCTGAAGTTTCCTGTCAATGTGGAGTTGGTGGCATGTGAAACCCGCATGTGGAACATTCGTTTGTGTGGGATGCTCTACCAGGTTCATTCCTAGATAATGCACTCAAAGGGCACTAAGCATAGAGTGTGAAAACTGAGTTTCCTTGAGAGCTGCTTGGAAGCCTGATGGTGTGTGATGTTAATGAGCCAAATGGAGTTGTTCTCCCACAAGAACCACTCGGCTGATCCTTCTTCAATATGCCCTTCACCAACATGCAGTGTTTCCTTGATTGAATTAGCTCTCACACCAATATTTGTGTCTAGAGGTTTGCATTGAGGGCTATCTGAAAACGGCTGTGGCGCTGAAGTTGCCTGAGAATGTGGAGTTGGTGGCATGTGAAACCCGCATGTGGAGCATTCGTTTGTGTGGGATGCTCTACCAGGTCCATTCCTAGATAATGCACTCAAAGGGCACTAAGCATAGAGTGTGAAAACTGAGTTTCCTTGAGAGCTACTTGGAAGCCTGATGGTGTGTGAAGTTAGTGAGCCAAATGGAGTTGTTCTCCCACAAGAACCACTCGGCTGATCCTTCTTCAATATGCCCTTCACCAACATGCAGTGTTTCCTTGATTGAATTAGCTCTCACACTAATATTTGCGTCTAGAGCCTTTGCATTGAGGGCTATCTGAAAACGGCTGTGGCGCTGAAGTTGCGTGTGAATGTGGAGTTGGTGACATGTGAAACCCGCATGTGGAGCATTCGTTTGTGTGGGATGCTCTACCAGGTTCATTCCTAGATAATGCACTCAAAGGGCACTAAGCATAGAGTGTGAAAACTGAGTTTCCTTGAGAGCTGCTTGGAAGCCTGATGGTGTGTGAAGTTAGTGAGCCAAATGGAGTTGTTCTCCCACAAGAACCACTCGGCCGATCCTTCTTCAATATGCCCTTCACAAACATGCAGTGTTTCCTTGATTGAATTAGCTCTCACACCAATATTTGTGTCTAGAGCCTTTGCATTGAGGGCTATCTGAAAACGGCTGTGGCGCTGAAGTTTCCTGTCAATGTGGAGTTGGTGGCATGTGAAACCCGCATGTGGAACATTCGTTTGTGTGGGATGCTCTACCAGGTTCATTCCTAGATAATGCACTCAAAGGGCACTAAGCATAGAGTGTGAAAACTGAGTTTCCTTGAGAGCTGCTTGGAAGCCTGATGGTGTGTGATGTTAATGAGCCAAATGGAGTTGTTCTCCCACAAGAACCACTCGGCTGATCCTTCTTCAATATGCCCTTCACCAACATGCAGTGTTTCCTTGATTGAATTAGCTCTCACACCAATATTTGCGTCTAGAGCCTGTGCATTGAGGGCTATCTGAAAACGGCTGTGGCGCTGAAGTTTCGTGAGAATGTGGAGTTGGTGGCATGTGAAACCCGCATGTGGAGCATTCGTTTGTGTGGGATGCTCTATCAGGTTCATTCCTAGATAATGCACTCAAAGGGCACTAAGCATAGAGTGTGAAAACTGAGTTTCCTTGAGAGCTGCTTGGAAGCCTGATGGTGTGTGAAGTTAGTGAGCCAAATGGAGTTGTTCTCCCACAAGAACCACTCGGCTGATCCTTCTTCAATATGCCCTTCACCAACATGCAGTGTTTCCTTGATTGAATTAGCTCTCACACCAATATTTGTGTCTAGAGCCTTTGCATTGAGGGCTATCTGAAAACGGCTGTGGCGCTGAAGTTGCCTGAGAATGTGGAGTTGGTGGCATGTGAAACCCGCATGTGGAGCATTCGTTTGTGTGGGATGCTCTACCAGGTTCATTCCTAGATAATGCACTCAAAGGGCACTAAGCATAGAGTGTGAAAACTGAGTTTCCTTGAGAGCTACTTGGAAGCCTGATGGTGTGTGAAGTTAGTGAGCCAAATGGAGTTGTTCTCCCACAAGAACCACTCGGCTGATCCTTCTTCAATATGCCCTTCACCAACATGCAGTGTTTCCTTGATTGAATTAGCTCTCACACCAATATTTGCGTCTAGAGCCTTTGCATTGAGGGCTATCTGAAAACGGCTGTGGCGCTGAAGTTGCGTGTGAATGTGGAGTTGGTGGCATGTGAAACCCGCATGTGGAGCTTTCGTTTGTGTGGGATGCTCTACCAGGTTCATTCCTAGATAATGCACTCAAAGGGCACTAAGCATAGAGTGTGAAAACTGAGTTTCCTTGAGAGCTGCTTGGAAGCCTGATGGTGTGTGAAGTTAGTGAGCCAAATGGAGTTGTTCTCCCACAAGAACCACTCGGCTGATCCTTCTTCAATATGCCCTTCACCAACATGCAGTGTTTCCTTGATTGAATTAGCTCTCACACCAATATTTGCGTCTAGAGCCTTTGCATTGAGGGCTATCTGAAAACGGCTGTGGCGCTGAAGTTGCCTGTGAATGTGGAGTTGGTGGCATGTGAAACCCGCATGTGGAGCATTCGTTTGTGTGGGATGCTCTACCAGGTTCATTCCTAGATAATGCACTCAAAGGGCACTAAGCATAGAGTGTGAAAACTGAGTTTCCTTGAGAGCTGCTTGGAAGCCTGATGGTGTGTGAAGTTAGTGAGCCAAATGGAGTTGTTCTCCCACAAGAACCACTCGGCCGATCCTTCTTCAATATGCCCTTCATCAACATGCAGTGTTTCCTTGATTGAATTAGCTCTCACACCAATATTTGTGTCTAGAGCCTTTGCATTGAGGGCTATCTGAAAACGGCTGTGGCGTTGACGTTGCGTGAGAATGTGGAGTTGGTGGCATGTGAACCCCGCATGTGGAACATTCGTTTGTGTGGGATGCTCTACCAGGTTCATTCCTAGATAATGCACTCAAAGGGCACTAAGCATAGAGTGTGAAAACTGAGTTTCCTTGAGAGCTGCTTGGAAGCCTGATGGTGTGTGAAGTTAGTGAGCCAAATGGAGTTGTTCTCCCACAAGAACCACTCGGCTGATTCTTCTTCAATATGCCCTTCACCAACATGCAGTGTTTCCTTGATTGAATTAGCTCTCACACCAATATTTGTGTCTAGAGCCTTTGCATTGAGGGCTATCTGAAAATGGCTGTGGCGCTGAAGTTGCGTGAGAATGTGGAGTTGGTGACATGTGAAACCCGCATGTGGAGCATTCGTTTGTGTGGGATGCTCTACCAGGTTCATTCCTAGATAATGCACTCAAAGGGCACTAAGCATAGAGTGTGAAAACTGAGTTTCCTTGAGAGCTGCTTGGAAGCCTGATGGTGTGTGAAGTTAGTGAGCCAAATGGAGTTGTTCTCCCACAAGAACCACTCGGCCGATCCTTCTTCAATATGCCCTTCACCAACATGCAGTGTTTCCTTGATTGAATTAGCTCTCACACCAATATTTGCGTCTAGAGCCTTTGCATTGAGGGCTATCTGAAAACGGCTGTGGCGCTGAAGTTTCCTGTCAATGTGGAGTTGGTGGCATGTGAAACCCGCATGTGGAACATTCGTTTGTGTGGGATGCTCTACCAGGTTCATTCCTAGATAATGCACTCAAAGGGCACTAAGCATAGAGTGTGAAAACTGAGTTTCCTTGAGAGCTGCTTGGAAGCCTGATGGTGTGTGATGTTAATGAGCCAAATGGAGTTGTTCTCCCACAAGAACCACTCGGCTGATCCTTCTTCAATATGCCCTTCACCAACATGCAGTGTTTCCTTGATTGAATTAGCTCTCACACCAATATTTGCGTCTAGAGCCTTTGCATTGAGGGCTATCTGAAAACGGCTGTGGCGCTGAAGTTGCGTGTGAATGTGGAGTTGGTGGCATGTGAAACCCGCATGTGGAGCTTTCGTTTGTGTGGGATGCTCTACCAGGTTCATTCCTAGATAATGCACTCAAAGGGCACTAAGCATAGAGTGTGAAAACTGAGTTTCCTTGAGAGCTGCTTGGAAGCCTGATGGTGTGTGAAGTTAGTGAGCCAAATGGAGTTGTTCTCCCACAAGAACCACTCGGCTGATCCTTCTTCAATATGCCCTTAACCAACATGCAATGTTTCTTTGATTGAATTAGCTCTCACACCAATATTTGCGTCTAGAGCCTTTGCATTGAGGGCTATCTGAAAACGGCTGTGGCGCTGAAGTTGCGTGTGAATGTGGAGTTGGTGGCATGTGAAACCCGCATGTGGAGCATTCGTTTGTGTGGGATGCTCTACCAGGTTCATTCCTAGATAATGCACTCAAAGGGCACTAAGCATAGAGTGTGAAAACTGAGTTTCCTTGAGAGCTGCTTGGAAGCCTGATGGTGTGTGAAGTTAGTGAGCCAAATGGAGTTGTTCTCCCACAAGAACCACACGGCTGATCCTTCTTCAATATGCCCTTCACCAACATGCAGTGTTTCCTTGATTGAATTAGCTCTCACACCAATATTTGTGTCTAGAGCCTTTGCATTGAGGGCTATCTGAAAACGGCTGTGGCGCTGAAGTTGCGTGAGAATGTGGAGTTGGTGGCATGTGAAACCCGCATGTGGAGCATTCGTTTGTGTGGGATGCTCTACCAGGTTCATTCCTAGATAACGCACTCAAAGGGCACTAAGCATAGAGTGTGAAAACTGAGTTTCCTTGAGAGCTGCTTGGAAGCCTGATGGTGTGTGAAGTTAGTGAGCCAAATGGAGTTGTTCTCCCACAAGAACCACTCGGCTGATCCTTCTTCAATATGCCCTTCACCAACATGCAGTGTTTCCTTGATTGAATTAGCTGTCACACCAATATTTGCGTCTAGAGCCTTTGCATTGAGGGCTATCTGAAAACGGCTGTGGCGCTGAAGTTCCCTGTCAATGTGGAGTTGGTGGCATGTGAAAACCGCATGTGGAGCATTCGTTTGTGTGGGATGCTCTACCAGGTTCATTCCTAGATAATGCACTCAAAGGGCACTAAGCATAGAGTGTGAAAACTGAGTTTCCTTGAGAGCTGCTTGGAAGCCTGATGGTGTGTGAAGTTAGTGAGCCAAATGGAGTTGTTCTCCCACAAGAACCACTCGGCCGATCCTTCTTCAATATGCCCTTCATCAACATGCAGTGTTTCCTTGATTGAATTAGCTCTCACACCAATATTTGGGTCTAGAACCTTTGCATTGAGGGCTATCTGAAAACGGCTGTGGCGCTGAAGTTGCGTGAGAATGTGGAGTTGGTGGCATGTGAAACCCGCATGTGGAGCATTCGTTTGTGTGGGATGCTCTACCAGGTTCATTCCTAGATAATGCACTCAAAGGGCACTATGCATAGAGTGTGAAAACTGAGTTTCCTTGAGAGCTGCTTGGAAGCCTGATGGTGTGTGAAGTTAGTGAGCCAAATGGAGTTATTCTCCCACAAGAGCCACAGTTCTGATCCTTCTTCAATATGCCCTTCACCAACATGCAGTGTTTCCTTGATTGAATTAGCTCTCACACCAATATTTGTGTCTAGAGCCTTTGCATTGAGGGCTATCTGAAAACGGCTGTGGCGCTGAAGTTGCGTGAGAATGTGGAGTTGGTGGCATGTGAAACCCGCATGTGGAGCATTCGTTTGTGTGGGATGCTCTACCAGGTTCATTCCTAGATAATGCACTCAAAGGGCACTAAGCATAGAGTGTGAAAACTGAGTTTCCTTGAGAGCTGCTTGGAAGCCTGATGGTGTGTGAAGTTAGTGAGGCAAATGGAGTTGTTCTCCCACAAGAACCACTCGGCTGATTCTTCTTCAATATGCCCTTCACCAACATGCAGTGTTTCCTTTATTGATTTATCTCTCACACCAATATTTGCTTCTAGAACCTTTGCATTGAGGGCTATCTGAAAACGGCTGTGGCGCTGAAGTTGCGTGTGAATGTGGAGTTGGTTGCATGTGAAACCCGCATGTGGAGCATTCGTTTGTGTGGGATGCTCTACCAGGTTCATTCCTAGATAATGCACTCAAAGGGCACTAAGCATAGAGTGTGAAAACTGAGTTTCCTTGAGAGCTGCTTGGAAGCCTGATGGTGTGTGAAGTTAGTGAGCCAAATGGAGTTGTTCTCCCACAAGAGCCACTCGGCTGATCCTTCTTCAATATGCCCTTCACCAACATGCAGTGTTTCCTTCATTGAATTAGCTCTCACACCAATATTTGCATCTAGAGCCTTTGCATTGAGGGCTATCTGAAAACGGCTGTGGCGCAGAAGTTGCTAGTCAATGTGGAGTTGGTGGCATGTGAAACCCGCATGTGGAGCATTCGTTTGTGTGGGATGCTCTACCAGGTTCATTCCTAGATAATGCACTCAAAGGGCACTAAGCATAGAGTGTGAAAACTGAGTTTCCTTGAGAGCTGCTTGGAAGCCTGATGGTGTGTGAAGTTAGTGAGCCAAATGGAGTTGTTCTCCCACAAGAACCACTCGGCTGATCCTTCTTCAATATGCCCTTCACCAACATGCAGTGTTTCCTTGATTGAATTAGCTCTCACACCAATATTTGCGTCTAGAGCCTTTGCATTGAGGGCTATCTGAAAACGGCTGTGGCGCTGAAGTTCCCTGTCAATGTGGAGTTGGTGGCATGTGAAACCCGCATGTGGAGCATTCGTTTGTGTGGGATGCTCTACCAGGTTCATTCCTAGATAATGCACTCAAAGGGCACTAAGCATAGAGTGTGAAAACTGAGTTTCCTTGAGAGCTGCTTGGAAGCCTGATGGTGTGTGAAGTTAGTGAGCCAAATGGAGTTGTTCTCCCACAAGAACCACTCGGCTGATTCTTCTTCAATATGCCCTTCACCAACATGCAGTGTTTCCTTTATTGAATTATCTCTCACACCAATATTTGCTTCTAGAGCCTTTGCATTGAGGGCTATCTGAAAACGGCTGTGGCGCTGAAGTTGCGTGAGAATGTGGAGTTGGTGGCATGTGAAACCCGCATGTGGAGCATTCGTTTGTGTGGGATGCTCTACCAGGTTCATTCCTAGATAATGCACTCAAAGGGCACTATGCATAGAGTGTGAAAACTGAGTTTCCTTGAGAGCTGCTTGGAAGCCTGATGGTGTGTGAAGTTAGTGAGCCAAATGGAGTTATTCTCCCACAAGAGCCACAGTTCTGATCCTTCTTCAATATGCCCTTCACCAACATGCAGTGTTTCCTTGATTGAATTAGCTCTCACACCAATATTTGTGTCTAGAGCCTTTGCATTGAGGGCTATCTGAAAACGGCTGTGGCGCTGAAGTTGCGTGAGAATGTGGAGTTGGTGGCATGTGAAACCCGCATGTGGAGCATTCGTTTGTGTGGGATGCTCTACCAGGTTCATTCCTAGATAATGCACTCAAAGGGCACTAAGCATAGAGTGTGAAAACTGAGTTTCCTTGAGAGCTGCTTGGAAGCCTGATGGTGTGTGAAGTTAGTGAGCCAAATGGAGTTGTTCTCCCACAAGAACCACTCGGCTGATTCTTCTTCAATATGCCCTTCACCAACATGCAGTGTTTCCTTTATTGATTTATCTCTCACACCAATATTTGCTTCTAGAACCTTTGCATTGAGGGCTATCTGAAAACGGCTGTGGCGCTGAAGTTGCGTGTGAATGTGGAGTTGGTTGCATGTGAAACCCGCATGTGGAGCATTCGTTTGTGTGGGATGCTCTACCAGGTTCATTCCTAGATAATGCACTCAAAGGGCACTAAGCATAGAGTGTGAAAACTGAGTTTCCTTGAGAGCTGCTTGGAAGCCTGATGGTGTGTGAAGTTAGTGAGCCAAATGGAGTTGTTCTCCCACAAGAGCCACTCGGCTGATCCTTCTTCAATATGCCCTTCACCAACATGCAGTGTTTCCTTGATTGAATTAGCTCTCACACCAATATTTGCATCTAGAGCCTTTGCATTGAGGGCTATCTGAAAACGGCTGTGGCGCAGAAGTTGCTAGTCAATGTGGAGTTGGTGGCATGTGAACCCCGCATGTGGAGCATTCGTTTGTGTGGGATGCTCTACCAGGTTCATTCCTAGATAATGCACTCAAAGGGCACTAAGCATAGAGTGTGTAAACTGAGTTTCCTTGAGAGCTGCTTGGAAGCCTGATGGTGTGTGAAGTTAGTGAGCCAAATGGAGTTGTTCTCCCACAAGAACCACTCGGCTGATCCTTCTTCAATATGTCCTTCACCAACATGCAGTGTTTCCTTGATTGAATTAGCTCTCACACCAATATTTGTGTCTAGAGTCTTTGCATTGAGGGCTATCTGAAAACGGCTGTGGCGCTGAAGTTGCGTGAGAATGTGGAGTTGGTGACATGTGAAACCCGCATGTGGAGCATTCATTTGTGTGGGATGCTCTACCAGGTTCATTCCTAGATAATGCACTCAAAGGGCACTAAGCATAGAGTGTGAAAACTGAGTTTCCTTGAGAGCTGCTTGGAAGCCTGATGGTGTGTGAAGTTAGTGAGCCAAATGGAGTTGTTCTCCCACAAGAACCACTCGGCCGATCCTTCTTCAATATGCCCTTCACCAACATGCAGTGTTTCCTTGATTGAATTAGCTCTCACACCAATATTTGCGTCTAGAGCCTTTGCATTGAGGGCTATCTGAAAACGGCTGTGGCGCTGAAGTTTCCTGTCAATGTGGAGTTGGTGGCATGTGAAACCCGCATGTGGAACATTCGTTTGTGTGGGATGCTCTACCAGGTTCATTCCTAGATAATGCACTCAAAGGGCACTAAGCATAGAGTGTGAAAACTGAGTTTCCTTGAGAGCTGCTTGGAAGCCTGATGGTGTGTGATGTTAATGAGCCAAATGGAGTTGTTCTCCCACAAGAACCACTCGGCTGATCCTTCTTCAATATGCCCTTCACCAACATGCAGTGTTTCCTTGATTGAATTAGCTCTCACACCAATATTTGCGTCTAGAGCCTGTGCATTGAGGGCTATCTGAAAACGGCTGTGGCGCTGAAGTTGCGTGAGAATGTGGAGTTGGTGGCATGTGAAACCCGCATGTGGAGCATTCGTTTGTGTGGGATGCTCTACCAGGTTCATTCCTAGATAATGCACTCAAAGGGCACTAAGCATAGAGTGTGAAAACTGAGTTTCCTTGAGAGCTGCTTGGAAGCCTGATGGTGTGTGAAGTTAGTGAGCCAAATGGAGTTGTTCTCCCACAAGAACCACTCGGCTGATCCTTCTTCAATATGCCCTTCAGCAACATGCAGTGTTTCCTTGATTGAATTAGCTCTCACACCAATATTTGTGTCTAGAGCCTTTGCATTGAGGGCTATCTGAAAACGGCTGTGGCGCTGAAGTTGCCTGAGAATGTGGAGTTGGTGGCATGTGAAACCCGCATGTGGAGCATTCGTTTGTGTGGGATGCTCTACCAGGTTCATTCCTAGATAATGCACTCAAAGGGCACTAAGCATAGAGTGTGAAAACTGAGTTTCCTTGAGAGCTACTTGGAAGCCTGATGGTGTGTGAAGTTAGTGAGCCAAATGGAGTTGTTCTCCCACAAGAACCACTCGGCTGATCCTTCTTCAATATGCCCTTCACAAACATGCAGTGTTTCCTTGATTGAATTATCTCTCACACCAATATTTGCTTCTAGAGCCTTTGCATTGAGGGCTATCTGAAAACGGCTGTGGCGCTGAAGTTGCGTGTGAATGTGGAGTTGGTGGCATGTGAAACCCGCATGTGGAGCTTTCGTTTGTGTGGGATGCTCTACCAGGTTCATTCCTAGATAATGCACTCAAAGGGCACTAAGCATAGAGTGTGAAAACTGAGTTTCCTTGAGAGCTGCTTGGAAGCCTGATGGTGTGTGAAGTTAGTGAGCCAAATGGAGTTGTTCTCCCACAAGAACCACTCGGCTGATCCTTTTTCAATATGCCCTTCACCAACATGCAGTGTTTCCTTGATTGAATTAGCTCTCACACCAATATTTGCGTCTAGAGCCTTTGCATTGAGGGCTATCTGAAAACGGCTGTGGCGCTGAAGTTGCCTGTGAATGTGGAGTTGGTGGCATGTGAAACCCGCATGTGGAGCATTCGTTTGTGTGGGATGCTCTACCAGGTTCATTCCTAGATAATGCACTCAAAGGGCACTAAGCATAGAGTGTGAAAACTGAGTTTCCTTGAGAGCTGCTTGGAAGCCTGATGGTGTGTGAAGTTAGTGAGCCAAATGGAGTTGTTCTCCCACAAGAACCACTCGGCTGATCCTTCTTCAATATGCCCTTCACCAACATGCAGTGTTTCCTTGATTGAATTAGCTCTCACACCAATATTTGCGTCTAGAGCCTTTGCATTGAGGGCTATCTGAAAACGGCTGTGGCGCTGATGTTGCGTGTGAATGTGGAGTTGGTGGCATGTGAAACCCGCATGTGGAGCATTCGTTTGTGTGGGATGCTCTACCAGGTTCATTCCTAGATAATGCACTCAAAGGGCACTAAGCATAGAGTGTGAAAACTGAGTTTCCTTGAGAGCTGCTTGGAAGCCTGATGGTGTGTGAAGTTAGTGAGCCAAATGGAGTTGTTCTCCCACAAGAGCCACTCGGCTGATCCTTCTTCAATATGCCCTTCACCAACATGCAGTGTTTCCTTGATTGAATTAGCTCTCACACCAATATTTGTGTCTAGAGCCTTTGCATTGAGGGCTATCTGAAAACGGCTGTGGCGCTGAAGTTGCCTGAGAATGTGGAGTTGGTGGCATGTGAAACCCGCATGTGGAGCATTCGTTTGTGTGGGATGCTCTACCAGGTTCATTCCTAGATAACGCACTCAAAGGGCACTAAGCATAGAGTGTGAAAACTGAGTTTCCTTGAGAGCTGCTTGGAAGCCTGATGGTGTGTGAAGTTAGTGAGCCAAATGGAGTTGTTCTCCCACAAGAACCACTCGGCCGATCCTTCTTCAATATGCCCTTCATCAACATGCAGTGTTTCCTTTATTGAATTAGCTCTCACACCAATATTTGCGTCTAGAGCCTTTGCATTGAGGGCTATCTGAAAACGGCTGTGGCGTTGACGTTGCCTGTGAATGTGGAGTTGGTGGTATGTGAAACCCGCATGTGGAACATTCGTTTGTGTGGGATGCTCTACCAGGTTCATTCCTAGATAATGCACTCAAAGGGCACTAAGCATAGAGTGTGAAAACTGAGTTTCCTTGAGAGCTGCTTGGAAGCCTGATGGTGTGTGAAGTTAGTGAGCCAAATGGAGTTGTTCTCCCACAAGAACCACTCGGCTGATCCTTCTTCAATATGCCCTTCACCAACATGCAGTGTTTCCTTGATTGAATTAGCTCTCACACCAATATTTGCGTCTAGAGCCTTTGCATTGAGGGCTATCTGAAAACGGCTGTGGCGCTGAAGTTGCCTGTGAATGTGGAGTTGGTGGCATGTGAAACCCGCATGTGGAGCATTCGTTTGTGTGGGATGCTCTACCAGGTTCATTCCTAGATAATGCACTCAAAGGTCACTAAGCATAGAGTGTGAAAACTGAGTTTCCTTGAGAGCTGCTTGGAAGCCTGATGGTGTGTGAAGTTAGTGAGCCAAATGGAGTTGTTCTCCCACAAGAACCACTCGGCTGATTCTTCTTCAATATGCCCTTCACCAACATGCAGTGTTTCCTTTATTGAATTATCTCTCACACCAATATTTGCTTCTAGAGCCTTTGCATTGAGGGCTATCTGAAAACGGCTGTGGCGCTGAAGTTGCGTGTGAATGTGGAGTTGGTGGCATGTGAAACCCGCATGTGGAGCATTCGTTTGTGTGGGATGCTCTACCAGGTTCATTCCTAGATAATGCACTCAAAGGGCACTAAGCATAGAGTGTGAAAACTGAGTTTCCTTGAGAGCTGCTTGGAAGCCTGATGGTGTGTGAAGTTAGTGAGCCAAATGGAGTTGTTCTCCCACAAGAACCACTCGGCTGATCCTTCTTCAATATGCCCTTCACCAACATGCAGTGTTTCCTTGATTGAATTAGCTCTCACACCAATATTTGCGTCTAGAGCCTTTGCATTGAGGGCTATCTGAAAACAGCTGTGGCGCTGAAGTTGCCTGTGAATGTGGAGTTGTTGGCATGTGAAACCCGCATGTGGAGCATTCGTTTGTGTGGGATGCTCTACCAGGTTCATTCCTAGATAATGCACTCAAAGGGCACTAAGCATAGAGTGTGAAAACTGAGTTTCCTTGAGAGCTGCTTGGAAGCCTGATGGTGTGTGAAGTTAGTGAGCCAAATGGAGTTGTTCTCCCACAAGAGCCACAGTTCTGATCCTTCTTCAATATGCCCTTCAGCAACATGCAGTATTTCCTTGATTGAATTAGCTCTCACACCAATATTTGTGTCTAGAGCCTTTGCATTGATGGGTATATGAAAACGGCTGTGGCGCTGAAGTTGCCTGTCAATTTGGAGTTGGTGGCATGTGAAACCCGCATGTGGAGCATTCGTTTGTGTGGGATGCTCTACCAGGTTCATTCCTAGATAATGCACTCAAAGGGCACTAAGCTTAGAGTGTGAAAACTGAGTTTCCTTGAGAGCTGCTTGGAAGCCTGATGGTGTGTGAAGTTAGTGAGCCAAATAGAGTTGTTCTCCCACAAGAACCACTCGGCTGATCCTTCTTCAATATGCCCTTCACCAACATGCAGTGTTTCCATCTAGAGCCTTTGCATTGAGGGCTATCTGAAAACGGCTGTGGCACTGAAGTTGCGTGAGAATGTGGAGTTGGTGGCATGTGAAACCCGCATGTGGAGCATTCGTTTGTGTGGGATGCTCTACCAGGTTCATTCCTAGATAATGCACTCAAAGGGCACTAAGCATAGAGTGTGAAAACTGAGTTTCCTTGAGAGCTGCTTGGAAGCCTGATGGTGTGTGAAGTTAGTGAGCCAAATGGAGTTGTTCTCCCACAAGAACCACTCGGCTGATCCTTCTTCAATATGCCCTTCACCAACATGCACTGTTTCCTTGAATGAATTAGCTCTCACACCAATATTTGCGTCTAGAGCCTTTGCATTGAGGGCTATCTGAAAACGGCTGTGGCGTTGACGTTGCCTGTGAATGTGGAGTTGGTGGCATGTGAAACCCGCATGTGGAGCATTCGTTTGTGTGGGATGCTCTACCAGGTTCATTCCTAGATAATGCACTCAAAGGGCACTAAGCATAGAGTGTGAAAACTGAGTTTCCTTGAGAGCTGCTTGGAAGCCTGATGGTGTGTGAAGTTAGTGAGCCAAATAGAGTTGTTCTCCCACAAGAACCACTCGGCTGATCCTTCTTCAATATGCCCTTCACCAACATGCAGTGTTTCCTTGATTGAATTAGCTCTCACACCAATATTTGTGTCTAGAGCCTTTGCATTGAGGGCTATCTGAAAACGGCTGTGGCGCTGAAGTTGCGTGAGAATGTGGAGTTGGTGGCATGTGAAACCCGCATGTGGAGCATTCGTTTGTGTGGGATGCTCTACCAGGTTCATTCCTAGATAATGCACTCAAAGGTCACTAAGCATAGAGTGTGAAAACTGAGTTTCCTTGAGAGCTGCTTGGAAGCCTGATGGTGTGTGAAGTTAGTGAGCCAAATGGAGTTGTTCTCCCACAAGAGCCACAGTTCTGATCCTTCTTCAATATGCCCTTCACCAACATGCAGTGTTTCCTTGATTGAATTAGCTCTCACACCAATATTTGTGTCTAGAGCCTTTGCATTGAGGGCTATCTGAAAACGGCTGTGGCGCTGAAGTTGCGTGAGAATGTGGAGTTGGTGGCATGTGAAACCCGCATGTGGAGCATTCGTTTGTGTGGAATGCTCTACCAGGTTCATTCCTAGATAACGCACTCAAAGGGCACTAAGCATAGAGTGTGAAAACTGAGTTTCCTTGAGAGCTGCTTGGAAGCCTGATGGTGTGTGAAGTTAGTGAGCCAAATGGAGTTGTTCTCCCACAAGAACCACAGTTCTGATCCTTCTTCAATATGCCCTTCACCAACATGCAGTGTTTCCTTGATTGAATTAGCTCTCACACCAATATTTGCGTCTAGAGCCTTTGCATTGAGGGCTATCTGAAAACGGCTGTGGCGCTGAAGTTGCCTGTGAATGTGGAGTTGGTGGCATGTGAAACCCGCATGTGGAGCATTCGTTTGTGTGGGATGCTCTACCAGGTTCATTCCTAGATAATGCACTCAAAGGGCACTAAGCATAGAGTGTGAAAACTGAGTTTCCTTGAGAGCTGCTTGGAAGCCTGATGGTGTGTGAAGTTAGTGAGCCAAATGGAGTTGTTCTCCCACAAGAACCACTCGGCTGATCCTTCTTCAATATGCCCTTCACCAACATGCAGTGTTTCCTTGATTGAATTAGCTCTCACACCAATATTTGCGTCTAGAGCCTTTGCATTGAGGGCTATCTGAAAACGGCTGTGGCGCTGAAGTTGCGTGAGAATGTGGAGTTGGTGGCATGTGAAACCCGCATGTGGAGCATTCGTTTGTGTGGGATGCTCTACCAGGTTCATTCCTAGATAATGCACTCAAAGGGCACTAAGCATAGAGTGTGAAAACTGAGTTTCCTTGAGAGCTGCTTGGAAGCCTGATGGTGTGTGAAGTTAGTGAGCCAAATGGAGTTGTTCTCCCACAAGAACCACTCGGCTGATCCTTCTTCAATATGCCCTTCACCAACATGCAGTGTTTCCTTGATTGAATTAGCTCTCACACCAATATTTGCGTCTAGAGCCTTTGCATTGAGGGCTATCTGAAAACGGCTGTGGCGCTGAAGTTCCCTGTCAATGTGGAGTTGGTGGCATGTGAAACCCGCATGTGGAGCATTCGTTTGTGTGGGATGCTCTACCAGGTTCATTCCTAGATAATGCACTCAAAGGGCACTAAGCATAGAGTGTGAAAACTGAGTTTCCTTGAGAGCTGCTTGGAAGCCTGATGGTGTGTGAAGTTAGTGAGCCAAATGGAGTTGTTCTCCCACAAGAACCACACGGCTGATCCTTCTTCAATATGCCCTTCACCAACATGCAGTGTTTCCTTGATTGAATTAGCTCTCACACCAATATTTGCTTCTAGAGCCTTTGCATTGAGGGCTATCTGAAAACGGCTGTGGCGCTGAAGTTGCGTGTGAATGTGGAGTTGGTGGCATGTGAAACCCGCATGTGGAGCTTTCGTTTGTGTGGGATGCTCTACCAGGTTCATTCCTAGATAATGCACTCAAAGGGCACTAAGCATAGAGTGTGAAAACTGAGTTTCCTTGAGAGCTGCTTGGAAGCCTGATGGTGTGTGAAGTTAGTGAGCCAAATGGAGTTGTTCTCCCACAAGAACCACTCGGCTGATCCTTCTTCAATATGCCCTTCACCAACATGCAGTGTTTCCTTGATTGAATTAGCTCTCACAGCATTATTTGCGTCTAGAGCCTTTGCATTGAGGGCTATCTGAAAACGGCTGTGGCGCTGAAGTTGCGTGAGAATGTGGAGTTGGTGGCATGTGAAACCCGCATGTGGAGCATTCGTTTGTGTGAGATGCTCTACCAGGTTCATTCCTAGATAATGCACTCAAAGGGCACTAAGCATAGAGTGTGAAAACTGAGTTTCCTTGAGAGCTGCTTGGAAGCCTGATGGTGTGTGAAGTTAGTGAGCCAAATGGAGTTGTTCTCCACAAGAAACACTCGGCTGATCCTTCTTCAATATGCCCTTCACCAACATGCATTGTTTCCTTGATTGAATTAGCTCTCACACCAATATTTGCGTCTAGATCCTTTGCATTGAGGGCTATCTGAAAACAGCTGTGGCGCTGAAGTTGCGTGAGAATGTGGAGTTGGTGGCATGTGAAACCCGCATGTGGAGCATTCGTTTGTGTGGGATGCTCTACCAGGTTCATTCCTAGATAATGCACTCAAAGGGCACTAAGCATAGAGTGTGAAAACTGAGTTTCCTTGAGAGCTGCTTGGAAGCCTGATGGTGTGTGAAGTTAGTGAGCCAAATGGAGTTGTTCTCCCACAAGAACCACTCGGCTGATCCTTTTTCAATATGCCCTTCACCAACATGCAGTGTTTCCTTGATTGAATTAGCTCTCACACCAATATTTGTGTCTAGAGCCTTTGCATTGAGGGCTATCTGAAAACGGCTGTGGCGCTGAAGTTGCGTGAGAATGTGGAGTTGGTGGCATGTGAAACCCGCATGTGGAGCATTCGTTTGTGTGGGATGCTCTACCAGGTTCATTTCTAGATAATGCACTCAAAGGGCACTAAGCATAGAGTGTGAAAACTGAGTTTCCTTGAGAGCTGCTTGGAAGCCTGATGGTGTGTGAAGTTAGTGAGCCAAATGGAGTTGTTCTCCCACAAGAACCACAGTTCTGATCCTTCTTCAATATGCCCTTCACCAACATGCAGTGTTTTCCTTGATTGAATTAGCTCTCACACCAATATTTGCGTCTAGAGCCTTTGCATTGAGGGCTATCTGAAAACGGCTGTGGGCGCTGAAGTTGCCTGTGAATGTGGAGTTGGTGGCATGTGAAACCCGCATGTGGAGCATTCGTTTGTGTGGGATGCTCTACCAGGTTCATTCCTAGATAATGCACTCAAAGGGCACTAAGCATAGAGTGTGAAAACTGAGTTTCCTTGAGAGCTGCTTGGAAGCCTGATGGTGTGTGAAGTTAATGAGCCAAATGGAGTTGTTCTCCCACAAGAACCACTCGGCTGATCCTTCTTCAATATGCCCTTCACCAACATGCACTGTTTCCTTGATTGAATTAGCTCTCACACCAATATTTGCGTCTAGAGCCTTTGCATTGAGGGCTATCTGAAAACGGCGCGCTGAAGTTGCGTGTGAATGTGGAGTTGGTGGCATGTGAAACCCGCATGTGGAGCATTCGTTTGTGTGGGATGCTCTACCAGGTTCATTCCTAGATAATGCACTCAAAGGGCACTAAGCATAGAGTGTGAAAACTGAGTTTCCTTGAGAGCTGCTTGGAAGCCTGATGGTGTGTGAAGTTAGTGAGCCAAATAGAGTTGTTCTCCCACAAGAACCACTCGGCTGATCCTTCTTCAATATGCCCTTCACCAACATGCAGTGTTTCCTTGATTGAATTAGCTCTCACACCAATATTTGCGTCTAGAGCCTTTGCAGTGAGAGCTATCTGAAAACGGCTGTGGCGCTGAAGTTGCGTGAGAATGTGGAGTTGGTGGCATGTGAAACCCGCATGTGGAGCATTCGTTTGTGTGGGATGCTCTACCAGGTTCATTCCTAGATAATGCACTCAAAGGGCACTAAGCATAGAGTGTGAAAACTGAGTTTCCTTGAGAGCTGCTTGGAAGCCTGATGGTGTGTGAAGTTAGTGAGCAAATGGAGTTGTTCTCCCACAAGAACCACTCGGCTGATTCTTCTTCCATATGCCCTTCACCAACATGCAGTGTTTCCTTTATTGATTTATCTCTCACACCAATATTTGCGTCTAGAGCCTTTGCATTGAGGGCTATCTGAAAACGGCTGTGGCGCTGAAGTTGCGTGTGAATGTGGAGTTGGTGGCATGTGAAACCCGCATGTGCAGCATTCGTTTGTGTGGGATGCTCTGCCAGGTTCATTCCTAGATAATGCACTCAAAGGGCACTAAGCATAGAGTGTGAAAACTGAGTTTCCTTGAGAGCTGCTTGGAAGCCTGATGGTGTGTGAAGTTAGTGAGCCAAATAGAGTTGTTCTCCCACAAGAACCACTCGGCTGATCCTTCTTCAATATGCCCTTCACCAACATGCAGTGTTTCCTTGATTGAATTAGCTCTCACACCAATATTTGCGTCTAGAGCCTTTGCATTGAGGGCTATCTGAAAACGGCTGTGGCGCTGAAGTTGCGTGAGAATGTGGAGTTGGTGGCATGTGAAACCCGCATGTGGAGCATTCGTTTGTGTGGGATGCTCTACCAGGTTCATTCCTAGATAATGCACTCAAAGGGCACTAAGCATAGAGTGTGAAAACTGAGTTTTCCTTGAGAGCTGCTTGGAAGCCTGATGGTGTGTGAAGTTAGTGAGCCAAATAGAGTTGTTCTCCCCACAAGAACCACTCGGCTGATCCTTCTTCAATATGCCCTTCACCAACATGCAGTGTTTCCTTGATTGAATTAGCTCTCACACCAATATTTGCGTCTAGAGCCTTTGCATTGAGGGCTATCTGAAAAAGGCTGTGGCGCTGAAGTTGCGTGAGAATGTGGAGTTGGTGGCATGTGAAACCCGCATGTGGAGCATTCGTTTGTGTGGGATGCTCTACCAGGTTCATTCCTAGATAATGCACTCAAAGGGCACTAAGCATAGAGTGTGAAAACTGAGTTTCCTTGAGAGCTGCTTGGAAGCCTGATGGTGTGTGAAGTTAGTGAGCCAAATGGAGTTGTTCTCCCACAAGAACCACTCGGCTGATCCTTCTTCAATATGCCCTTCACCAACATGCAGTGTTTCCTTGATTGAATTAGCTCTCACACCAATATTTGCGTCTAGAGCCTTTGCATTGAGGGCTATCTGAAAACGGCTGTGGCGCTGAAGTTGCGTGAGAATGTGGAGTTGGTGGCATGTGAAACCCGCATGTGGAGCTTTCGTTTGTGTGGGATGCTCTACCAGGTTCATTCCTAGATAATGCACTCAAAGGGCACTAAGCATAGAGTGTGAAAACTGAGTTTCCTTGAGAGCTGCTTGGAAGCCTGATGGTGTGTGAAGTTAGTGAGCCAAATAGAGTTTTTCTCAAACAAGAACCACTCGGCTGATCCTTCTTCAATATGCTCTTCACCAACATGCAGTGTTTCCTTGATTGAATTAGCTCTCACACCAATATTTGCATCTAGAGCCTTTGCATTGAGGGCTATCTGAAAACGGCTGTGGCGCTGAAGTTGCGTGAGAATGTGGAGTTGGTGGCATGTGAAACCCGCATGTGGAGCATTCGTTTGTGTGGGATGCTCTACCAGGTTCATTCCTAGATAATGCACTCAAAGGGCACTAAGCATAGAGTGTGAAAACTGAGTTTCCTTGAGAGCTGCTTGGAAGCCTGATGGTGTGTGAAGTTAATGAGCCAAATGGAGTTGTTCTCCCACAAGAACCACTCGGCTGATCCTTCTTCAATATGCCCTTCACCAACATGCAGTGTTTCCTTGATTGAATTAGCTCTCACACCAATATTTGCATCTAGAGCCTTTGCATTGAGGGCTATCTGAAAACGGCTGTGGCGCTGAAGTTGCGTGAGAATGTGGAGTTGGTGGCATGTGAAACCCGCATGTGGAGCATTCGTTTGTGTGGGATGCTCTACCAGGTTCATTCCTAGATAATGCACTCAAAGGGCACTAAGCATAGAGTGTGAAAACTGAGTTTCCTTGAGAGCTGCTTGGAAGCCTGATGGTGTGTGAAGTTAATGAGCCAAATGGAGTTGTTCTCCCACAAGAACCACTCGGCTGATCCTTCTTCAATATGCCCTTCACCAACATGCAGTGTTTCCTTGATTGAATTAGCTCTCACACCAATATTTGCGTCTAGAGCCTTTGCATTGAGGGCTATCTGAAAACGGCTGTGGCGCTGAAGTTGCGTGAGAATGTGGAGTTGGTGGCATGTGAAACCCGCATGTGGAGCATTCGTTTGTGTGGGATGCTCTACCAGGTTCATTCCTAGATAATGCACTCAAAGGGCACTAAGCATAGAGTGTGAAAACTGAGTTTCCTTGAGAGCTGCTTGGAAGCCTGATGGTGTGTGAAGTGAGCCAAATGGAGTTGTTCTCCCACAAGAACCACTCGGCTGATCCTTCTTCAATATGCCCTTCACCAACATGCAGTGTTTCCTTGATTGAATTAGCTCTCACACCAATATTTGTGTCTAGAGCCTTTGCATTGAGGGCTATCTGAAAACGGCTGTGGCGCTGAAGTTGCATGAGAATGTGGAGTTGGTGGCATGTGAAACCCGCATGTGGAGCATTCGTTTGTGTGGGATGCTCTACCAGGTTCAATCCTAGATAATGCACTCAAAGGGCACTAAGCATAGAGTGTGAAAACTGAGTTTCCTTGAGAGCTGCTTGGAAGCCTGATGGTGTGTGAAGTTAGTGAGCCAAATGGAGTTGTTCTCCCACAAGAACCACAGTTCTGATCCTTCTTCAATATGCCCTTCACCAACATGCAGTGTTTCCTTGATTGAATTAGCTCTCACACCAATATTTGCGTCTAGAGCCTTTGCATTGAGGGCTATCTGAAAACGGCTGTGGCGCTGAAGTTGCGTGAGAATGTGGAGTTGGTGGCATGTGAAACCCGCATGTGGAGCATTCGTTTGTGTGGGATGCTCTACCAGGTTCATTCCTAGATAATGCACTCAAAGGGCACTAAGCATAGAGTGTGAAAAATGAGTTTCCTTGAGAGCTGCTTGGAAGCCTGATGGTGTGTGAAGTTAGTGAGCCAAATGGAGTTGTTCTCCCACAAGAACCACTCGGCTGATCCTTCTTCAATATGCCCTTCACCAACATGCAGTGTTTCCTTGATTGAATTAGCTCTCACACCAATATTTGCGTCTAGAGCCTTTGCATTGAGGGCTATCTGAAAATGGCTGTGGCGCTGAAGTTGCGTGAGAATGTGGAGTTGGTGGCATGTGAAACCCGCATGTGGAGCATTCGTTTGTGTGGGATGCTCTACCAGCTTCATTTCAGTCCTAGGCACTCAAAGGACACTAAGCATAGAGTGTGAAAACTGAGTTTCCTTGAGAGCTGCTTGGAAGCCTGATGGTGTGTGAAGTTAGTGAGCCAAATGGAGTTGTTCTCCCACAAGAACCACTCGGCTGATTCTTCTTCAATATGCCCTTCACCAACATGCAGTGTTTCCTTGATTGAATTAGCTCTCACACCAATATTTGCGTCTAGAGCCTTTGCATTGAGGGCTATCTGAAAACGGCAGTGGCGCTGAAGTTGCGTGAGAATGTGGAGTTGGTGGCATGTGAAACCCGCATGTGGAGCATTCGTTTGTGTGGGATGCTCTACCAGGTTCATTCCTAGATAATGCACTCAAAGGGCACTAAGCATAGAGTGTGAAAACTGAGTTTCCTTGAGAGCTGCTTGGAAGCCTGATGGTGTGTGAAGTTAGTGAGCAAAATGGAGTTGTTCTCCCACAAGAACCACTCGGCTGATCCTTCTTCAATATGCCCTTCACCAACATGCAGTGTTTCCTTGATTGAATTAGCTCTCACACCAATATTTGTGTCTAGAGCCTTTGCATTGAGGGCTATCTGAAAACGGCTGTGGCGCTGAAGTTGCGTGAGAATGTGGAGTTGGTGGCATGTGAAACCCGCATGTGGAGCATTCGTTTGTGTGGGATGCTCTCCAGGTTCATTCCTAGATAATGCACTCAAAGGGCACTAAGCATAGAGTGTGAAAACTGAGTTTCCTTGAGAGCTGCTTGGAAGCCTGATGGTGTGTGAAGTTAGTGAGCCAAATGGAGTTGTTCTCCCACAAGAACCACTCGGCTGATCCTTCTTCAATATGCCCTTCACCAACATGCACTGTTTCCTTGATTGAATTAGCTCTCACACCAATATTTGCGTCTAGAGCCTTTGCATTGAGGGCTATCTGAAAACGGCTGTGGCGCTGAAGTTGCATGAGAATGTGGAGTTGGTGGCATGTGAAACCCGCATGTGGAGCATTCGTTTGTGTGGGATGCTCTACCAGGTTCATTCCTAGATAATGCACTCAAAGGGCACTAAGCATAGAGTGTGAAAACTGAGTTTCCTTGAGAGCTGCTTGGAAGCCTGATGGTGTGTGAAGTTAGTGAGCCAAATAGAGTTTTTCTGAAACAAGAACGACTCGGCTGATCCTTCTTCAATATGCCCTTCACCAACATGCAGTGTTTCCTTGATTGAATTAGCTCTCACACCAATATTTGTGTCTAGAGCCTTTGCATTGAGGGCTATCTGAAAACGGCTGTGGCGCTGAAGTTGCGTGAGAATGTGGAGTTGGTGGCATGTGAAACCCGCATGTGGAGCATTCGTTTGTGTGGGATGCTCTACCAGGTTCATTCCTAGATAATGCACTCAAAGGGCACTAAGCATAGAGTGTGAAAACTGAGTTTCCTTGAGAGCTGCTTGGAAGCCTGATGGTGTGTGAAGTTAGTGAGCCAAATGGAGTTGTTCTCCCACAAGAACCACTCGGCTGATCCTTCTTCAATATGCCCTTCACCAACATGCACTGTTTCCTTGATTGAATTAGCTCTCACACCAATATTTGCGTCTAGAGCCTTTGCATTGAGGGCTATCTGAAAACGGCTGTGGCGCTGAAGTTGCATGAGAATGTGGAGTTGGTGGCATGTGAAACCCGCATGTGGAGCATTCGTTTGTGTGGGATGCTCTACCAGGTTCATTCCTAGATAATGCACTCAAAGGGCACTAAGCATAGAGTGTGAAAACTGAGTTTCCTTGAGAGCTGCTTGGAAGCCTGATGGTGTGTGAAGTTAGTGAGCCAAATAGAGTTTTTCTGAAACAAGAACGACTCGGCTGATCCTTCTTCAATATGCCCTTCACCAACATGCAGTGTTTCCTTGATTGAATTAGCTCTCACACCAATATTTGCATCTAGAGCCTTTGCATTGAGGGCTATCTGAAAATGGCTGTGGCGCTGAAGTTGCGTGAGAATGTGGAGTTGGTGTCATGTGAAACCCGCATGTGGAGCATTCGTTTGTGTGGGATGCTCTACCAGGTTCATTCCTAGATAATGCACTCAAAGGGCACTAAGCATAGAGTGTGAAAACTGAGTTTCCTTGAGAGCTGCTTGGAAGCCTGATGGTGTGTGAAGTTAATGAGCCAAATGGAGTTGTTCTCCCACAAGAACCACTCGGCTGATCCTTCTTCAATATGCCCTTCACCAACATGCACTGTTTCCTTGATTGAATTAGCTCTCACACCAATATTTGCGTCTAGAGCCTTTGCAGTGAGGGCTATCTGAAAACAGCTGTGGCGCTGAAGTTGCGTGAGAATGTGGAGTTGGTGGCATGTGAAACCCGCATGTGGAGCATTCGTTTGTGTGGGATGCTCTACCAGGTTCATTCCTAGATAATGCACTCAAAGGGCACTAAGCATAGAGTGTGAAAAATGAGTTTCCTTGAGAGCTGCTTGGAAGCCTGATGGTGTGTGAAGTTAGTGAGCCAAATGGAGTTGTTCTCCCACAAGAACCACTCGGCTGATTCTTCTTCAATATGCCCTTCACCAACATGCAGTGTTTCCTTGATTGAATTAGCTCTCACACCAATATTTGCGTCTAGAGCCTTTGCATTGAGGGCTATCTGAAAACGGCTGTGGCGCTGAAGTTGCGTGAGAATGTGGAGTTGGTGGCATGTGAAACCCGCATGTGGAGCATTCGTTTGTGTGGGATGCTCTACCAGGTTCATTCCTAGATAATGCACTCAAAGGGCACTAAGCATAGAGTGTGAAAACTGAGTTTCCTTGAGAGCTGCTTGGAAGCCTGATGGTGTGTGAAGTTAGTGAGCCAAATGGAGTTGTTCTCCCACAAGAACCACTCGGCTGATCCTTCTTCAATATGCCCTTCACCAACATGCAGTGTTTCCTTGATTGAATTAGCTCTCACACCAATATTTGCGTCTAGAGCCTTTGCATTGAGGGCTATCTGAAAACGGCTGTGGCGCTGAAGTTGCGTGAGAATGTGGAGTTGGTGGCATGTGAAACCCGCATGTGGAGCATTCGTTTGTGTGGGATGCTCTACCAGCTTCATTTCAGTCCTAGGCACTCAAAGGACACTAAGCATAGAGTGTGAAAACTGAGTTTCCTTGAGAGCTGCTTGGAAGCCTGATGGTGTGTGAAGTTAGTGAGCCAAATGGAGTTGTTCTCCCACAAGAACCACTCGGCTGATTCTTCTTCCATATGCCCTTCACCAACATGCAGTGTTTCCTTTATTGATTTATCTCTCACACCAATATTTGCGTCTAGAGCCTTTGCATTGAGGGCTATCTGAAAACGGCTGTGGCGCTGAAGTTGCGTGAGAATGTGGAGTTGGTGGCATGTGAAACCCGCATGTGGAGCATTCGTTTGTGTGGGATGCTCTACCAGGTTCATTCCTAGATAATGCACTCAAAGGGCACTAAGCATAGAGTGTGAAAACTGAGTTTCCTTGAGAGCTGCTTGGAAGCCTGATGGTGTGTGAAGTTAGTGAGCCAAATGGAGTTGTTCTCCCACAAGAACCACTCGGCTGATCCTTCTTCAATATGCCCTTCACCAACATGCAGTGTTTCCTTGATTGAATTAGCTCTCACACCAATATTTGTGTCTAGAGCCTTTGCATTGAGGGCTATCTGAAAACGGCTGTGGCGCTGAAGTTGCGTGAGAATGTGGAGTTGGTGGCATGTGAAACCCGCATGTGGAGCATTCGTTTGTGTGGGATGCTCTACCAGGTTCATTCCTAGATAATGCACTCAAAGGGCACTAAGCATAGAGTGTGAAAACTGAGTTTCCTTGAGAGCTGCTTGGAAGCCTGATGGTGTGTGAAGTTAGTGAGCCAAATGGAGTTGTTCTCCCACAAGAACCACTCGGCTGATCCTTCTTCAATATGCCCTTCACCAACATGCACTGTTTCCTTGATTGAATTAGCTCTCACACCAATATTTGCGTCTAGAGCCTTTGCATTGAGGGCTATCTGAAAACGGCTGTGGCGCTGAAGTTGCATGAGAATGTGGAGTTGGTGGCATGTGAAACCCGCATGTGGAGCATTCGTTTGTGTGGGATGCTCTACCAGGTTCATTCCTAGATAATGCACTCAAAGGGCACTAAGCATAGAGTGTGAAAACTGAGTTTCCTTGAGAGCTGCTTGGAAGCCTGATGGTGTGTGAAGTTAGTGAGCCAAATAGAGTTTTTCTGAAACAAGAACGACTCGGCTGATCCTTCTTCAATATGCCCTTCACCAACATGCAGTGTTTCCTTGATTGAATTAGCTCTCACACCAATATTTGCGTCTAGAGCCTTTGCAGTGAGGGCTATCTGAAAACAGCTGTGGCGCTGAAGTTGCGTGAGAATGTGGAGTTGGTGGCATGTGAAACCCGCATGTGGAGCATTCGTTTGTGTGGGATGCTCTACCAGGTTCATTCCTAGATAATGCACTCAAAGGGCACTAAGCATAGAGTGTGAAAAATGAGTTTCCTTGAGAGCTGCTTGGAAGCCTGATGGTGTGTGAAGTTAGTGAGCCAAATGGAGTTGTTCTCCCACAAGAACCACTCGGCTGATTCTTCTTCCATATGCCCTTCACCAACATGCAGTGTTTCCTTTATTGATTTATCTCTCACACCAATATTTGCGTCTAGAGCCTTTGCATTGAGGGCTATCTGAAAACGGCTGTGGCGCTGAAGTTGCGTGTGAATGTGGAGTTGGTGGCATGTGAAACCCGCATGTGCAGCATTCGTTTGTGTGGGATGCTCTGCCAGGTTCATTCCTAGATAATGCACTCAAAGGGCACTAAGCATAGAGTGTGAAAACTGAGTTTCCTTGAGAGCTGCTTGGAAGCCTGATGGTGTGTGAAGTTAGTGAGCCAAATAGAGTTGTTCTCCCACAAGAACCACTCGGCTGATCCTTCTTCAATATGCCCTTCACCAACATGCAGTGTTTCCTTGATTGAATTAGCTCTCACACCAATATTTGCGTCTAGAGCCTTTGCATTGAGGGCTATCTGAAAACGGCTGTGGCGCTGAAGTTGCGTGAGAATGTGGAGTTGGTGGCATGTGAAACCCGCATGTGGAGCATTCGTTTGTGTGGGATGCTCTACCAGCTTCATTTCAGTCCTAGGCACTCAAAGGACACTAAGCATAGAGTGTGAAAACTGAGTTTCCTTGAGAGCTGCTTGGAAGCCTGATGGTGTGTGAAGTTAGTGAGCCAAATGGAGTTGTTCTCCCACAAGAACCACTCGGCTGATTCTTCTTCAATATGCCCTTCACCAACATGCAGTGTTTCCTTTATTGATTTATCTCTCACACCAATATTTGCGTCTAGAGCCTTTGCATTGAGGGCTATCTGAAAACGGCTGTGGCGCTGAAGTTGCGTGAGAATGTGGAGTTGGTGGCATGTGAAACCCGCATGTGGAGCATTCGTTTGTGTGGGATGCTCTACCAGGTTCATTCCTAGATAATGCACTCAAAGGGCACTAAGCATAGAGTGTGAAAACTGAGTTTCCTTGAGAGCTGCTTGGAAGCCTGATGGTGTGTGAAGTTAGTGAGCCAAATGGAGTTGTTCTCCCACAAGAACCACTCGGCTGATCCTTCTTCAATATGCCCTTCACCAACATGCAGTGTTTCCTTGATTGAATTAGCTCTCACACCAATATTTGTGTCTAGAGCCTTTGCATTGAGGGCTATCTGAAAACGGCTGTGGCGCTGAAGTTGCGTGAGAATGTGGAGTTGGTGGCATGTGAAACCCGCATGTGGAGCATTCGTTTGTGTGGGATGCTCTACCAGGTTCATTCCTAGATAATGCACTCAAAGGGCACTAAGCATAGAGTGTGAAAACTGAGTTTCCTTGAGAGCTGCTTGGAAGCCTGATGGTGTGTGAAGTTAGTGAGCCAAATGGAGTTGTTCTCCCACAAGAACCACTCGGCTGATCCTTCTTCAATATGCCCTTCACCAACATGCACTGTTTCCTTGATTGAATTAGCTCTCACACCAATATTTGCGTCTAGAGCCTTTGCATTGAGGGCTATCTGAAAACGGCTGTGGCGCTGAAGTTGCGTGAGAATGTGGAGTTGGTGGCATGTGAAACCCGCATGTGGAGCATTCGTTTGTGTGGGATGCTCTACCAGCTTCATTTCAGTCCTAGGCACTCAAAGGACACTAAGCATAGAATGTGAAAACTGAGTTTCCTTGAGAGCTGCTTGGAAGCCTGATGGTGTGTGAAGTTAGTGAGCCAAATGGAGTTGTTCTCCCACAAGAACCACTCGGCTGATTCTTCTTCAATATGCCCTTCACCAACATGCAGTGTTTCCTTGATTGAATTAGCTCTCACACCAATAATTGCGTCTAGAGCCTTTGCATTGAGGGCTATCTGAAAACGGCTGTGGCGCTGAAGTTGCGTGAGAATGTGGAGTTGGTGGCATGTGAAACCCGCATGTGGAGCATTCGTTTGTGTGGGATGCTCTACCAGGTTCATTCCTAGATAATGCACTCAAAGGGCACTAAGCATAGAGTGTGAAAACTGAGTTTCCTTGAGAGCTGCTTGGAAGCCTGATGGTGTGTGAAGTTAGTGAGCCAAATGGAGTTGTTCTCCCACAAGAACCACTCGGCTGATCCTTCTTCAATATGCCCTTCACCAACATGCAGTGTTTCCTTGATTGAATTAGCTCTCACACCAATATTTGTGTCTAGAGCCTTTGCATTGAGGGCTATCTGAAAACGGCTGTGGCGCTGAAGTTGCGTGAGAATGTGGAGTTGGTGGCATGTGAAACCCGCATGTGGAGCATTCGTTTGTGTGGGATGCTCTACCAGGTTCATTCCTAGATAATGCACTCAAAGGGCACTAAGCATAGAGTGTGAAAACTGAGTTTCCTTGAGAGCTGCTTGGAAGCCTGATGGTGTGTGAAGTTAGTGAGCCAAATGGAGTTGTTCTCCCACAAGAACCACTCGGCTGATCCTTCTTCAATATGCCCTTCACCAACATGCACTGTTTCCTTGATTGAATTAGCTCTCACACCAATATTTGTGTCTAGAGCCTTTGCATTGAGGGCTATCTGAAAACGGCTGTGGCGCTGAAGTTGCATGAGAATGTGGAGTTGGTGGCATGTGAAACCCGCATGTGGAGCATTCGTTTGTGTGGGATGCTCTACCAGGTTCATTCCTAGATAATGCACTCAAAGGGCACTAAGCATAGAGTGTGAAAACTGAGTTTCCTTGAGAGCTGCTTGGAAGCCTGATGGTGTGTGAAGTTAGTGAGCCAAATAGAGTTTTTCTGAAACAAGAACGACTCGGCTGATCCTTCTTCAATATGCCCTTCACCAACATGCAGTGTTTCCTTGATTGAATTAGCTCTCACACCAATATTTGCGTCTAGAGCCTTTGCAGTGAGGGCTATCTGAAAACAGCTGTGGCGCTGAAGTTGCGTGAGAATGTGGAGTTGGTGGCATGTGAAACCCGCATGTGGAGCATTCGTTTGTGTGGGATGCTCTACCAGGTTCATTCCTAGATAATGCACTCAAAGGGCACTAAGCATAGAGTGTGAAAACTGAGTTTCCTTGAGAGCTGCTTGGAAGCCTGATGGTGTGTGAAGTTAGTGAGCCAAATGGAGTTGTTCTCCCACAAGAACCACTCGGCTGATTCTTCTTCCATATGCCCTTCACCAACATGCAGTGTTTCCTTTATTGATTTATCTCTCACACCAATATTTGCGTCTAGAGCCTTTGCATTGAGGGCTATCTGAAAACGGCTGTGGCGCTGAAGTTGCGTGTGAATGTGGAGTTGGTGGCATGTGAAACCCGCATGTGCAGCATTCGTTTGTGTGGGATGCTCTGCCAGGTTCATTCCTAGATAATGCACTCAAAGGGCACTAAGCATAGAGTGTGAAAACTGAGTTTCCTTGAGAGCTGCTTGGAAGCCTGATGGTGTGTGAAGTTAGTGAGCCAAATAGAGTTGTTCTCCCACAAGAACCACTCGGCTGATCCTTCTTCAATATGCCCTTCACCAACATGCAGTGTTTCCTTGATTGAATTAGCTCTCACACCAATATTTGCGTCTAGAGCCTTTGCATTGAGGGCTATCTGAAAACGGCTGTGGCGCTGAAGTTGCGTGAGAATGTGGAGTTGGTGGCATGTGAAACCCGCATGTGGAGCATTCGTTTGTGTGGGATGCTCTACCAGGTTCATTCCTAGATAATGCACTCAAAGGGCACTAAGCATAGAGTGTGAAAAATGAGTTTCCTTGAGAGCTGCTTGGAAGCCTGATGGTGTGTGAAGTTAGTGAGCCAAATGGAGTTGTTCTCCCACAAGAACCACTCGGCTGATTCTTCTTCCATATGCCCTTCACCAACATGCAGTGTTTCCTTTATTGATTTATCTCTCACACCAATATTTGCGTCTAGAGCCTTTGCATTGAGGGCTATCTGAAAACGGCTGTGGCGCTGAAGTTGCCTGTGAATGTGGAGTTGGTGGCATGTGAAACCCGCATGTGCAGCATTCGTTTGTGTGGGATGCTCTGCCAGGTTCATTCCTAGATAATGCACTCAAAGGGCACTAAGCATAGAGTGTGAAAACTGAGTTTCCTTGAGAGCTGCTTGGAAGCCTGATGGTGTGTGAAGTTAGTGAGCCAAATAGAGTTGTTCTCCCACAAGAACCACTCGGCTGATCCTTCTTCAATATGCCCTTCACCAACATGCAGTGTTTCCTTGATTGAATTAGCTCTCACACCAATATTTGCGTCTAGAGCCTTTGCATTGAGGGCTATCTGAAAACGGCTGTGGCGCTGAAGTTGCGTGAGAATGTGGAGTTGGTGGCATGTGAAACCCGCATGTGGAGCATTCGTTTGTGTGGGATGCTCTACCAGGTTCATTCCTAGATAATGCACTCAAAGGGCACTAAGCATAGAGTGTGAAAACTGAGTTTCCTTGAGAGCTGCTTGGAAGCCTGATGGTGTGTGAAGTTAGTGAGCCAAATGGAGTTGTTCTCCCACAAGAACCACTCGGCTGATTCTTCTTCAATATGCCCTTCACCAACATGCACTGTTTCCTTTATTGATTTATCTCTCAAACCAATATTTGCGTCTAGAGCCTTTGCATTGAGGGCTATCTGAAAACGGCTGTGGCGCTGAAGTTGCGTGAGAATGTGGAGTTGGTGGCATGTGAAACCCGCATGTGGAGCATTCGTTTGTGTGGGATGCTCTACCAGGTTCATTCCTAGATAATGCACTCAAAGGGCACTAAGCATAGAGTGTGAAAACTGAGTTTCCTTGAGAGCTGCTTGGAAGCCTGATGGTGTGTGAAGTTAGTGAGCCAAATGGAGTTGTTCTCCCACAAGAACCACTCGGCTGATTCTTCTTCCATATGCCCTTCACCAACATGCAGTGTTTCCTTTATTGATTTATCTCTCACACCAATATTTGCGTCTAGAGCCTTTGCATTGAGGGCTATCTGAAAACGGCTGTGGCGCTGAAGTTGCGTGAGAATGTGGAGTTGGTGGCATGTGAAACCCGCATGTGGAGCATTCGTTTGTGTGGGATGCTCTACCAGGTTCATTCCTAGATAATGCACTCAAAGGGCACTAAGCATAGAGTGTGAAAACTGAGTTTCCTTGAGAGCTGCTTGGAAGCCTGATGGTGTGTGAAGTTAGTGAGCCAAATGGAGTTGTTCTCCCACAAGAACCACTCGGCTGATCCTTCTTCAATATGCCCTTCACCAACATGCAGTGTTTCCTTGATTGAATTAGCTCTCACACCAATATTTGTGTCTAGAGCCTTTGCATTGAGGGCTATCTGAAAACGGCTGTGGCGCTGAAGTTGCGTGAGAATGTGGAGTTGGTGGCATGTGAAACCCGCATGTGGAGCATTCGTTTGTGTGGGATGCTCTACCAGGTTCATTCCTAGATAATGCACTCAAGGGCACTAAGCATAGAGTGTGAAAACTGAGTTTCCTTGAGAGCTGCTTGGAAGCCTGATGGTGTGTGAAGTTAGTGAGCCAAATGGAGTTGTTCTCCCACAAGAACCACTCGGCTGATCCTTCTTCAATATGCCCTTCACCAACATGCACTGTTTCCTTGATTGAATTAGCTCTCACACCAATATTTGCGTCTAGAGCCTTTGCATTGAGGGCTATCTGAAAACGGCTGTGGCGCTGAAGTTGCATGAGAATGTGGAGTTGGTGGCATGTGAAACCCGCATGTGGAGCATTCGTTTGTGTGGGATGCTCTACCAGGTTCATTCCTAGATAATGCACTCAAAGGGCACTAAGCATAGAGTGTGAAAACTGAGTTCCTTGAGAGCTGCTTGGAAGCCTGATGGTGTGTGAAGTTAGTGAGCCAAATAGAGTTTTCTGAAACAAGAACGACTCGGCTGATCCTTCTTCAATATGCCCTTCACCAACATGCAGTGTTTCCTTGATTGAATTAGCTCTCACACCAATATTTGCATCTAGAGCCTTTGCATTGAGGGCTATCTGAAAATGGCTGTGGCGCTGAAGTTGCGTGAGAATGTGGAGTTGGTGTCATGTGAAACCCGCATGTGGAGCATTCGTTTGTGTGGGATGCTCTACCAGGTTCATTCCTAGATAATGCACTCAAAGGGCACTAAGCATAGAGTGTGAAAACTGAGTTTCCTTGAGAGCTGCTTGGAAGCCTGATGGTGTGTGAAGTTAATGAGCCAAATGGAGTTGTTCTCCCACAAGAACCACTCGGCTGATCCTTCTTCAATATGCCCTTCACCAACATGCACTGTTTCCTTGATTGAATTAGCTCTCACACCAATATTTGCGTCTAGAGCCTTTGCAGTGAGGGCTATCTGAAAACAGCTGTGGCGCTGAAGTTGCGTGAGAATGTGGAGTTGGTGGCATGTGAAACCCGCATGTGGAGCATTCGTTTGTGTGGGATGCTCTACCAGGTTCATTCCTAGATAATGCACTCAAAGGGCACTAAGCATAGAGTGTGAAAACTGAGTTTCCTTGAGAGCTGCTTGGAAGCCTGATGGTGTGTGAAGTTAGTGAGCCAAATGGAGTTGTTCTCCCACAAGAACCACTCGGCTGATTCTTCTTCCATATGCCCTTCACCAACATGCAGTGTTTCCTTTATTGATTTATCTCTCACACCAATATTTGCGTCTAGAGCCTTTGCATTGAGGGCTATCTGAAAACGGCTGTGGCGCTGAAGTTGCGTGAGAATGTGGAGTTGGTGGCATGTGAAACCCGCATGTGGAGCATTCGTTTGTGTGGGATGCTCTACCAGGTTCATTCCTAGATAATGCACTCAAAGGGCACTAAGCATAGAGTGTGAAAACTGAGTTCCTTGAGAGCTGCTTGGAAGCCTGATGGTGTGTGAAGTTAGTGAGCCAAATAGAGTTGTTCTCCCACAAGAACCACTCGGCTGATCCTTCTTCAATATGCCCTTCACCAACATGCAGTGTTTCCTTGATTGAATTAGCTCTCACACCAATATTTGCGTCTAGAGCCTTTGCATTGAGGGCTATCTGAAAACGGCTGTGGCGCTGAAGTTGCGTGAGAATGTGGGAGTTGGTGGCATGTGAAACCCGCATGTGGAGCATTCGTTTGTGTGGGATGCTCTACCAGGTTCATTCCTAGATAATGCACTCAAAGGGCACTAAGCATAGAGTGTGAAAACTGAGTTTCCTTGAGAGCTGCTTGGAAGCCTGATGGTGTGTGAAGTTGTGAGCCAAATAGAGTTGTTCTCCCACAAGAACCACTCGGCTGATCCTTCTTCAATATGCCCTTCACCAACATGCAGTGTTTCCTTGATTGAATTAGCTCTCACACCAATATTTGCGTCTAGAGCCTTTGCATTGAGGGCTATCTGAAAACGGCTGTGGCGCTGAAGTTGCGTGAGAATGTGGAGTTGGTGTCATGTGAAACCCGCATGTGGAGCATTCGTTTGTGTGGGATGCTCTACCAGGTTCATTCCTAGATAATGCACTCAAAGGGCACTAAGCATAGAGTGTGAAAATTGAGTTTCCTTGAGAGCTGCTTGGAAGCCTGATGGTGTGTGAAGTTAATGAGCCAAATGGAGTTGTTCTCCCACAAGAACCACTCGGCTGATCCTTCTTCAATATGCCCTTCACCAACATGCAGTGTTTCCTTGATTGAATTAGCTCTCACACCAATATTTGCGTCTAGAGCCTTTGCATTGAGGGCTATCTGAAAACGGCTGTGGCGCTGAAGTTGCGTGAGAATGTGGAGTTGGTGGCATGTGAAACCCGCATGTGGAGCATTCGTTTGTGTGGGATGCTCTACCAGCTTCATTTCAGTCCTAGGCACTCAAAGGACACTAAGCATAGAGTGTGAAAACTGAGTTTCCTTGAGAGCTGCTTGGAAGCCTGATGGTGTGTGAAGTTAGTGAGCCAAATGAGTTGTTCTCCCACAAGAACCACTCGGCTGATCCTTCTTCAATATGCCCTTCACCAACATGCAGTGTTTCCTTGATTGAATTAGCTCTCACACCAATATTTGTGTCTAGAGCCTTTGCATTGAGGGCTATCTGAAAACGGCTGTGGCGCTGAAGTTGCGTGAGAATGTGGAGTTGGTGGCATGTGAAACCCGCATGTGGAGCATTCGTTTGTGTGGGATGCTCTACCAGGTTCATTCCTAGATAATGCACTCAAAGGGCACTAAGCATAGAGTGTGAAAACTGAGTTTCCTTGAGAGCTGCTTGGAAGCCTGATGGTGTGTGAAGTTAGTGAGCCAAATGGAGTTGTTCTCCCACAAGAACCACTCGGCTGATCCTTCTTCAATATGCCCTTCACCAACATGCACTGTTTCCTTGATTGAATTAGCTCTCACACCAATATTTGCGTCTAGAGCCTTTGCATTGAGGGCTATCTGAAAACGGCTGTGGCGCTGAAGTTGCATGAGAATGTGGAGTTGGTGGCATGTGAAACCCGCATGTGGAGCATTCGTTTGTGTGGGATGCTCTACCAGGTTCATTCCTAGATAATGCACTCAAAGGGCACTAAGCATAGAGTGTGAAAACTGAGTTTCCTTGAGAGCTGCTTGGAAGCCTGATGGTGTGTGAAGTTAGTGAGCCAAATAGAGTTGTTCTCCCACAAGAACCACTCGGCTGATCCTTCTTCAATATGCCCTTCACCAACATGCAGTGTTTCCTTGATTGAATTAGCTCTCACACCAATATTTGCGTCTAGAGCCTTTGCATTGAGGGCTATCTGAAAACGGCTGTGGCGCTGAAGTTGCGTGAGAATGTGGAGTTGGTGGCATGTGAAACCCGCATGTGGAGCATTCGTTTGTGTGGGATGCTCTACCAGGTTCATTTCAGTCCTAGGCACTCAAAGGGCACTAAGCATAGAGTGTGAAAACTGAGTTTCCTTGAGAGCTGCTTGGAAGCCTGATGGTGTGTGAAGTTAGTGAGCCAAATGGAGTTGTTCTCCCACAAGAACCACTCGGCTGATCCTTCTTCAATATGCCCTTCACCAACATGCAGTGTTTCCTTGATTGAATTAGCTCTCACACCAATATTTGCGTCTAGAGCCTTTGCATTGAGGGCTATCTGAAAACGGCTGTGGCGCTGAAGTTGCGTGAGAATGTGGAGTTGGTGGCATGTGAAACCCGCATGTGGAGCTTTCGTTTGTGTGGGATGCTCTACCAGGTTCATTCCTAGATAATGCACTCAAAGGGCACTAAGCATAGAGTGTGAAAACTGAGTTTCCTTGAGAGCTGCTTGGAAGCCTGATGGTGTGTGAAGTTAGTGAGCCAAATAGAGTTTTTCTCAAACAAGAACCACTCGGCTGATCCTTCTTCAATATGCTCTTCACCAACATGCAGTGTTTCCTTGATTGAATTAGCTCTCACACCAATATTTGCATCTAGAGCCTTTGCATTGAGGGCTATCTGAAAACGGCTGTGGCGCTGAAGTTGCGTGAGAATGTGGAGTTGGTGTCATGTGAAACCCGCATGTGGAGCATTCGTTTGTGTGGGATGCTCTACCAGGTTCATTCCTAGATAATGCACTCAAAGGGCACTAAGCATAGAGTGTGAAAACTGAGTTTCCTTGAGAGCTGCTTGGAAGCCTGATGGTGTGTGAAGTTAATGAGCCAAATGGAGTTGTTCTCCCACAAGAACCACTCGGCTGATCCTTCTTCAATATGCCCTTCACCAACATGCAGTGTTTCCTTGATTGAATTAGCTCTCACACCAATATTTGCGTCTAGAGCCTTTGCATTGAGGGCTATCTGAAAACGGCTGTGGCGCTGAAGTTGCGTGAGAATGTGGAGTTGGTGGCATGTGAAACCCGCATGTGGAGCATTCGTTTGTGTGGGATGCTCTACCAGGTCATTCCTAGATAATGCACTCAAAGGGCACTAAGCATAGAGTGTGAAAACTGAGTTTCCTTGAGAGCTGCTTGGAAGCCTGATGGTGTGTGAAGTTAGTGAGCCAAATGGAGTTGTTCTCCCACAAGAACCACTCGGCTGATTCTTCTTCAATATGCCCTTCACCAACATGCAGTGTTTTCTTTATTGATTTATCTCTCACACCAATATTTGCGTCTAGAGCCTTTGCATTGAGGGCTATCTGAAAACGGCTGTGGCGCTGAAGTTGCGTGTGAATGTGGAGTTGGTGGCATGTGAACCCCGCATGTGCAGCATTCGTTTGTGTGGGATGCTCTACCAGGTTCATTCCTAGATAATGCACTCAAAGGGCACTAAGCATAGAGTGTGAAAACTGAGTTTCCTGAGAGCTGCTTGGAAGCCTGATGGTGTGTGAAGTTAGTGAGCCAAATAGAGTTGTTCTCCCACAAGAACCACTCGGCTGATCCTTCTTCAATATGCCCTTCACCAACATGCAGTGTTTTCTTGATTGAATTAGCTCTCACACCAATATTTGCGTCTAGAGCCTTTGCATTGAGGGCTATCTGAAAACGGCTGTGGCGCTGAAGTTGCGTGAGAATGTGGAGTTGGTGGCATGTGAAACCCGCATGTGCAGCATTCGTTTGTGTGGGATGCTCTACCAGGTTCATTCCTAGATAATGCCTCAAAGGGCACTAAGCATAGAGTGTGAAAACTGAGTTTCCTTGAGAGCTGCTTGGAAGCCTGATGGTGTGTGAAGTTAGTGAGCCAAATAGAGTTGTTCTCCCACAAGAACAACTCGGCTGATCTTTCTTCAATATGCCCTTCACCAACATGCAGTGTTTCCTTGATTGAATTAGCTCTCACACCAATATTTGCGTCTAGAGCCTTTGCATTGAGGGCTATCTGAAAACGGCTGTGGCGCTGAAGTTGCGTGAGAATGTGGAGTTGGTGGCATGTGAAACCCGCATGTGGAGCATTCGTTTGTGTGGGATGCTCTACCAGGTTCATTCCTAGATAATGCACTCAAAGGGCACTAAGCATAGAGTGTGAAAACTGAGTTTCCTTGAGAGCTGCTTGGAAGCCTGATGGTGTGTTAAGTTAGTGAGCCAAATGGAGTTGTTCTCCCACAAGAACCACTCGGCTGATCCTTCTTCAATATGCCCTTCACCAACATGCAGTGTTTCCTTGATTGAATTAGCTCTCACACCAATATTTGTGTCTAGAGCCTTTGCATTGAGGGCTATCTGAAAACGGCTGTGGCGCTGAAGTTGCGTGAGAATGTGGAGTTGGTGGCATGTGAAACCCGCATGTGGAGCATTCGTTTGTGTGGGATGCACTACCAGGTTCATTCCTAGATAATGCACTCAAAGGGCACTAAGCATAGAGTGTGAAAACTGAGTTTCCTTGAGAGCTGCTTGGAAGCCTGATGGTGTGTGAAGTTAGTGAGCCAAATGGAGTTGTTCTCCCACAAGAACCACTCGGCTGATTCTTCTTCAATATGCCCTTCACCAACATGCAGTGTTTCCTTGATTGAATTAGCTCTCACACCAATATTTGTGTCTAGAACCTTTGCATTGAGGGCTATCTGAAAACGGCTGTGGTGCTGAAGTTGCCTGTGAATGTGGAGTTGGTGGCATGTGAAACCCGCATGTGGAGCATTCGTTTGTGTGGGATGCTCTACCAGGTTCATTCCTAGATAATGCACTCAAAGGGCACTAAGCATAGAGTGTGAAAACTGAGTTTCCTTGAGAGCTGCTTGGAAGCCTGATGGTGTGTGAAGTTAGTGAGCCAAATGGAGTTGTTCTCCACAAGAACCACAGTTCTGATCCTTCTTCAATATGCCCTTCACCAACATGCAGTGTTTCCTTGATTGAATTAGCTCTCACACCAATATTTGCGTCTAGAGCCTTTGCATTGAGGGCTATCTGAAAACGGCTGTGGTGCTGAAGTTGCGTGAGACTGTGGAGTTGGTGGCATGTGAAACCCGCATGTGGAGCATTCGTTTGTGTGGGATGCTCTACCAGGTTCATTCCTAGATAATGCACTCAAAGGGCACTAAGCATAGAGTGTGAAAACTGAGTTTCCTTGAGAGCTGCTTGGAAGCCTGATGGTGTGTGAAGTTAGTGAGCCAAATGGAGTTGTTCTCCCACAAGAACCACTCGGCTGATCCTTCTTCAATATGCCCTTCACCAACATGCAGTGTTTCCTTGATTGAAATAGCTCTCACACCAATATTTGCGTCTAGAGCCTTTGCATTGAGGGCTATCTGAAAACGGCTGTGGCGCTGAAGTTGCCTGAGAATGTGGAGTTGGTGGCATGTGAAACCCGCATGTGGAGCATTCGTTTGTGTGGGATGCTCTACCAGGTTCATTCCTAGATAATGCACTCAAAGGGCACTAAGCATAGAGTGTGAAAACTGAGTTTCCTTGAGAGCTGCTTGGAAGCCTGATGGTGTGTGAAGTTAGTGAGCCAAATGGAGTTGTTCTCCCACAAGAACCACTCGGCTGATCCTTCTTCAATATGCCCTTCACCAACATGCAGTGTTTCCTTGATTGAAATAGCTCTCACACCAATATATGCGTCTAGAGCCTTTGCATTGAGGGCTATCTGAAAACGGCTGTGGCGCTGAAGTTGCGTGAGAATGTGGAGTTGGTGGCATGTGAAACCCGCATGTGGAGCATTCGTTTGTGTGGGATGCTCTACCAGGTTCATTCCTAGATAATGCACTCAAAGGGCACTAAGCATAGAGTGTGAAAACTGAGTTTCCTTGAGAGCTGCTTGGAAGCCTGATGGTGTGTGAAGTTAGTGAGCCAAATGGAGTTGTTCTCCCACAAGAACCACTCGGCTGATCCTTCTTCAATATGCCCTTCACCAACATGCACTGTTTCCTTGATTGAATTAGCTCTCACACCAATATTTGCGTCTAGAGCCTTTGCATTGAGGGCTATCTGAAAACGGCTGTGGCGCTGAAGTTGCGTGAGAATGTGGAGTTGGTGGCATGTGAAACCCGCATGTGGAGCATTCGTTTGTGTGGGATGCTCTACCAGGTTCATTCCTAGATAATGCACTCAAAGGGCACTAAGCATAGAGTGTGAAAACCTGAGTTTCCTTGAGAGCTGCTTGGAAGCCTGATGGTGTGTGAAGTGAGCAAATGGAGTTGTTCTCCCACAAGAACCACTCGGCTGATCCTTCTTCAATATGCCCTTCACCAACATGCATTGTTTCCTTGATTGAATTAGCTCTCACACCAATATTTGCGTCTAGAGCCTTTGCATTGAGGCTATCTGAAAACGGCTGTGGCGCTGAAGTTGCATGAGAATGTGGAGTTGGTGGCATGTGAAACCCGCATGTGGAGCATTCGTTTGTGTGGGATGCTCTACCAGGTTCAATCCTAGATAATGCACTCAAAGGGCACTAAGCATAGAGTGTGAAAA